>NW_017731363.1:3514869-3520983 GCF_001890085.2 Hipposideros armiger
ATTTACTGTCTTACCGGGAAGTTCTACTTAGAGTCTAGCTGGAGTAGCTAAAGTATGATTTTTAAAAGTGAGTCTGTCCGGCTGAGTCTGTCCGGCCTAGGGTCTGGGCCGACATCCTTACATTCCCCACTGGTCTTATGGGAATGAATCAAATCATGGACTTATGGGCAGGGTTGTTACGGGGAGTATAGTGGTAATGAAGGACTATGAGTTTGAGGGAACTAACCTGTCATCGGACGTACCCGGTTAGGGAGTTGATGAGGCATGGGCTAATGAGGAGCCCTAAAAATAAGAGGATGAGCTGTCCGGCAAGAGTGTTATGGATAATTCCATATTGGTTAGTATAGAAACAATAAGTTTCTCCCAGGGCTATACAGAGACCCCCTTGCTTTAGGAAGAGGAGGTCTAGACTACGACAGTTTTGGAGGACGACCTCAGTGAGGAAGTCAACCTGGTCAGTTAAGCGGGAGATAGAATTTTTTTTTAGATATTTGAGGTCCTGAGCGACCTGGTGACTTAAAGATTTAAAGTTCTGGTCCTGGAGGACAAGGGAGGAAGTGCCAATGGCTGTGGAACCTGCTATGCCGACAGTAACGAGAAGGGGAATGAGAATAGGAGCGGCCCGGCGGTAGCGAGTTTGGAGGAGGCTGAGATGCTCACGGCTGCCCTCCCCAGAGTAGAATGAGACCTGAGGCAGGATATGAACCAGATAACAGAAGAGGGGAGGTCGGATAGAAGGAGAGAGAGAGTATAAGTCAAGACATTTAGTTATGCCGTTTGTACAGGCAAACCAAGTATTATCAGGAGCTTGAAAGAAGTTGGAGAGGCCAGATTGTGGTGCTAGTTATAAGGATAGTAAACTGCAGAGTGGAGTATAAGGAGAAGTAGAGATAGGATAAGAAGTACTGTGTATGCAGGTTCCCTGACCCTGGAGATTTCCAAGGGTGAGTCTAGGATGAATCCAGGAACAGTTGCCCTGAGGTACTAGAAGTAAGGCAGAGGAGTTGGACGTACCGATACTAATATAATAAGGAGGCTTGGGATCAAGGTATAGCTAGCAGTCTGCGGCATCGGCTGGGTTTAAAATATTGAGAAGAGCGTGAACAGCCGCTAATATCTGAAGAAGAGGAGGCTGTTGTGGGGGTGTAGGAACAGAGAGTGTTGATATGGGAAAAGAGACGAGGCTGGGGGATAGAGGAATGGAAGAGATGGGTAGGACTACCGTAGGCTCGGGGGGAAGTGCCAGAACTGGGAGGGATAAGGCGTGGCTAGGGCCAATAGGGGTTAATGGTCTGGAAATGTAGCTCTTTTGGATAGTAAACTGAGTGCCTAAATAGATATAGGCGAAAGCCCCAGGTCTTTCCCTCTAGCCAGAAAGGGATGCCTGGACTAGTAATGGAAATTGTAAGGGGGTTATAGGTACTAATAAAACAATAGGATGAGCTGTGTGATAGTGAAATGGAGATACAGGGATTTTTGTTTTTGTTTCCAAGAAGTTATTGTCTCACAGCATAGTTATATTTGCCCGGGGATATGCAATGGGAAGGTGACGAAGCAGGACAGGCATAGAATTGAGTCCCTTCAAGGCTTCGCTCATGGGTGAGTCCCCTGCAGGAATATGACTGTGGGTGAGAAGTAGTTATACATGGGATGTTGATTTTGCATAAATCAACCTGTAAAGATACAGAGGTGTCAAAAGGGGAGGGAATATGAGAAGCATATACAGTTCCTGTTTCTGTGTCCCTCAATTCCTATTTTACAGGTACTGGAATATGAGGGTGGGGCCCGTGGGCCCTAATCGGTATTGCCAGGAAAAAGAAATAAACAGTTAAGAGGGAGATGAAGAGTCTCTGACCCTCCCCAGTCTTATCTTGGTATCTCCGGGTCTACTGAGGATCCGCTATCTGTCCTTTGCGTCTGGTGGAGCTGGCTTAACCTGGGTGGAGTGGATCCAGGCAGGAATCCCGGTGACCTTAAGTGTTGTTGGTGTGATTAAGGTGACAATATATGGTCCCTTTCAGGTTGGCTCGAGTGTCCTGGCGGGAAACCGTCAGACCAGAACAGCGTCTCCAGGCTGGAATGGGTGAGGCTGGACAGGTCCATTGTCAGGGCGAGTTGCCTTGATGAGCGGCTGGAGTTTAGTCTGGAGGGTCTGTAAAGCTTGAAGAGACTGAAATAGGTAGTTGTTAGATATTTCAGATAGTATATTATCCCCAATCCGTGGAAGAAGAGGAGGAGGTCTACCATACAAAATCTTATAAGGGGTGAAACCAGCATGGTAGGGGGTATATCGTACATGGAGTAAGGCTAAAGGGAGCAGGTCCGGCTACCCAGCACCAGTTTTAAGTACAAATTTAAAGTTTTTTTAAGGTTTTATTTATTTGTTCTACCTGCCCTGAACTTTGTGGCCGATAGGCACAGTGGAGTTTTCAAGAAATTTGAAGTGCTTGGCCAGATTTTGAGAAATAGTAGCTGTGAAGGTTGGACCATTTTCGGACCCTAGATAACGGGGGAGGCCAAATCTGGGAATGAGCTCCTGGAGTAGTTTCTTGGCTACTATGGCTGCAGTTTCTGTCCTGGTGGGGTAAGTTTTTACCCATCCTAAAAAAGAGTTAATAAAAACCAAGAGATATTTATAATTGTACGTACTGGAGCAGACTTCAGTGAAATTAAGTTCCCAATGTTTGTCTGGGTAGGCGCCAGCAAATCTTGTGCCCATTTGTCGAGGATTGGGACTTACATTGATCTTTGTATAGATTATACATTTGGATACAATGTCCTGGACAGTGGCAATGAGGTTAAGGATCTTGAATCTGCTGCAGATGAGGTTGTTAAGTTTCCGGGCCCCTAAGTGAGTCAGGTGGTGAAGTTGAGTTACAAGCTGTCTCTCTAACGCTTAGGAAAGACAGGGCCTCCTATTGGAAGTTAGGAGCTATCCATTTTATTGGGGCTGAGCTCCCTGCGTTAGAAAAGTCTGGTGTTCCTCAGTGGAGTAGGTGGGGCTCTCCGGGAGAGTCTGGAGAAGTGTCAGGTTAAGGATATTTAATGGCCCCACTGGTCTTATGGCTACCTCCCGGATGGCTTTATCTGCTACCCTGTTTCCGATAGCCCCTGGACTGGAGTCCTTTTGATGCCCCTTGTAGTGGATGACGGCGACTGCCTTGGGTTCCCAAACAGTTTCCAGTAAGGCTAAAATTTTCTTTATGTTTTTGATGGTCCGACCCTCCGAGGTTGGGAGCCCTCTGTTCTTGTAAATTTCCCCATGGACATGAACCATCACAAAGGCATATCTACTGTCTGTGTAAATGTTAACAGCCTTGTCTCTGCCTAGCCGGAGGGCTTGTGTAAGAGCGATGAGCTCTGCCTTTTGCGTGGAGGACCCCCTGGGTAGGGCCTGGGCCCCATCGTATTTCGCCGGCCTGATTGACTGTGGCTGCCCCAGCATACCTGGTCCCGTCCCAGACGTAACTGCTCCCATCAGTATAGGAAGTCTTATCTGATTCTGGCAAAGGGACGTCTGTCAGGTCCGGCCGGGTGAAACTGGTCTGTGAGATGACCGCCAGGCAATGATGAAGAGGTCGGTCCAGGTCTGGATCTGGAAGTAGCATGGCCGGATTGAGGGTAGTTTCGGTTTTGAATTTTAGTCTTGGATGGTCCAGGAGGAGGGCCTGGTATTGTGTGAGATGGGTATTTTGAGAGCCAACGGCTGGGGTCCCCCCTTATTAGGGTCTCTAGTCTATGAGCTGCGGTTATTGTTAGGTCCTGACCAAAGGTTAACTTGTCAGTCTCTTTAAGAAGGAGAGTTGTTGCAGCTATGGCTTGGAGGCAAGAGGGCCAGTCAGATGTTATGGGGTCTAGTCGCTTTGAGAGATAAGCAACTGGCCTCTTCTGGGGAGTCACGGTTGTTGTAGATCTTTTGAGTAATCCCCAGGAGCTCTCACCTATTCTTGCCCTGAAATCCTTTAAGTTTTTGAAGCTTTTTTCTGATATCTGGGGCCGACTGAGAGGCAAAAGCTAAGTTAATAGCGGCTATATTTTCTGGTGCCTCAGGGTTAATCGGAGTAAAGCCGCGGGGGGCTCCTGTTGAGCTTGAATAACTTTACTGACCTTGGTTAAATTAGTGGGCTTTCTTGAAGCTGCCCGGAATCCCCCCAGGAGAAACTGGTGATAGGCGTCGAGGGCTCCCTTACCTTGATCCGTTATAGGGTCCCAGTCAGGTCTCTGAGTCGGAAGTAGGTGGCGGAGCCTGCCGGCACTGCCAGGGTCATGGGAGTCGACCCCCAGTCCAAGGGCTACTTTGCGGGCCTCCTGGAGGATGTGGTCGCGCTCTTTTGAAGTGAACAAAGTCTGGAGCAACTGCTGACAGTCGTCCCAAGTGGGGAGATGAGTCCAAAAGACAGACTCTAAAAGGGAAATAAGTGTCTGCGGTTTCTCAGAGAAAGCAGAATATGGGGGTTGGGAGAGATAAGAGGGTAACAGGTCCTGAGCAGGATAGGATGGCAACGGGTCCCCAGGAGGCTCCTGTAGGACTGGAGTGGGAGTCTTGGGAGTAGATGAGGTTAATTAGAGACTGGTTGATCAGGCAAGGAGAACAGAGGGTCGTTGGAGAGAACAAGAAGTTAACTATTTAGGGGAATATTTTAATAATTTCTTCCATATATTAATATATGGAAATTGGTTAGGGTGTCCGGGCCAGCCCAGAACAATATCCAAAGACAAAGGTTTGTGAGGATGGCTAATTAACGTTGAAAGAAGTCCAGTCAATTTCACAGAGAGTTTGGAGGCGGGCCTGCTTGAAACGGACTCCGTAATCGGCCTCCTTTGAGACTATAATTTTATCTGGACAGAAATGCTTTCTAATAAAAGATTTATTAGCCTTTTCCCTTATTATGAATAAACCCACCAAAATTGATGTAATACTGTTAAATTTTTAACATACCTTATTGTTTCTTATTAAACCCATTATTTGTAGGTATTGTAAACCAAGGCAAATAAAGATTATTTCCCCCAAGCCTTCTACAAATTACTACATACTCTCAAGTTTAGTCTTTACTATTTCCTGTTATGTTCTGGGACAACCAGACTTTTTTACTTTAAGACAAAACTACTTTCTTTTTTCCTATTTTTTACTTATTACCAGTTAACTGCCTTTTTTTTCTTGTTTTTCAGACAACATTAAAACTTTCAATGAAATTTTTAAGGTAGTTTTTTTTAGTAGTTCAGAGTATATTGAGTTATTTTATGTGTGTTTATTACCCTGAAATGTTACATTTAAAAAATGGCAATTTTCTTAATTGGAGTAGTTAACATTTACTTGAATTGATTATTATTATAAATCCGCCATGACACAGGGCTTTTATTCCTCCCTCCTTTTCCTTACTGTAGACATCCCGGAAATATCCCAGAATACATTGAAGGGGGCTAGCTGGTCGAGATTGAGAAGCCCCCATTGAGAGAAGACTGGGAACAGACAACCCAGTGACAGATGACAAAATTATTAACGAAACAGACAAAAAGACAGAAGCAACAAATACAAAAGACTGGGAACAGACAACCCAGTGACAGGTGACAAAATTACTGATGAAACAGACAAAAAGACAGAAGCCACAGATACAAGAAAACAGAGTCTCTTCCAAGTGCCAAACCAGGGCCAAAAGTCCCTGTGTTCTGGCCTCCTCTGAGGAGAACCAAACAGGGGGAGATTCTCTGCCGTCACAGGAATTCCCCAGACTTAAGGGTGTATGCCACGTCCGGCCCCTTAGAGTCCCTCCAGGTCATGACTATAGACCAGACAGAGAAACCAAAGAGGTTCCTTACAGAGAAACCATAGAGATTTCTTACCTTCAAAGGGTTTCAGAATGAAATCTCTGGAACAACCGGGACGGCCGGGTCACGCTGTATGTCCCTCTGCCAAGTCGACTCACTCGCCAGGGCCCTGAAAAATCCGGGGTGGCCACCCCCCAGTGGGGAGCCGATCGTGGCCAAGGGGCGATGCGTAGGCCGTCCCGTAGATCTCGGTGGGACCTCCAAATGTTGGGTCCAGATAATCAATAAAGAGGCTGGATGTCAAATTAAAGTTTAAAGTTCCGAGGATTTTATTAAGCTGAGCTCAGC
>NW_017731363.1:3521348-3522722 GCF_001890085.2 Hipposideros armiger
ACATTTTTAATATTTCTGTTGCAACCCATTTCTTGTAAAGCTAGGTATTTACTGTCTTACCGGGAAGTTCTACTTAGAGTCTAGCTGGAGTAGCTGAAGTATGATTTTTAAAAGTGAGTCTCTCCGTCTGACTCTGTCCGGCCTAGGGTCTGGGCCGAGATCCTTACACATACTCATGTCCAGTGCCAGCTTTGGGAACAAATCTGAAAATAATCCAGCTTTTAAAATGTGCCCCTGATAAGGCCTACTAAATCCATGCCACCCTGCCCTTCCACTGCAGTACTTTCCACTTGCCATTTTCCAAACAGCCATGTGCTTCATTCCTCCACAAAATAATAATGGTTATGATATACCAAGTGCTCACCACAAGCCAGCCACTTAACATTTGACCTTATGTGGTCCTCAGCACTGTAAGAAGTCAGTATTATTGTCCTCTTTTAAAGATGAGGACACTGAGGCTTAGAGAGTTGAACTTGCTCAAAGCCACATGGCCAGTGGTAGAGTTATGATATGAACACCCATATTACATGTACACACACACACACACACACACATACACACTGCACAGAATCACATCCCCTATGTTATGCTACCTCCTACTCAATTGCTTCTGGAAATTTTTCACATCTTTCAAAGCCTGTTCCAGTGCAACATCTCTTCTAATAATATCTGCACCAAGACACTTTCCTACAGCTCCCTGGTAAGAATGAGGAGCTTCTTCTCTAGGACTCTGCGGCAGGTTACCGTCATCTCCTTTTAGCACTTAAATCACTTTGGCTGATATTAGAAATCTTTGTCGAGCCAGTTTTTCCCCAGAGTGGCCCTGAACAATGGGAACCAGGTGTCATACTTGTGCCCAGTTAAGCCTGCATTCCTGGTCCGCTTCGAGGAATGGATCTGCTAAAGGGAAGGGCCGACCGGAGAGACCAAGAAAGTCCAGCCTCAGCTCCCGGATGAAGATGGTTATGACAAAGAAGATGAACAGCCCCAAGTAATGATTTTTTAAAAAGGGATACCTGTCAGTTGAAGAAGTCATGAAAATTAAAGCGGAAATAAAGGCTCCCAAAGCAGATGAAGAACCAGCATCAACTGATGGAAGAATCATGTATGGAAAACCAGTCAAGAGTTCCCCAGATGAAAAATATTCAGGTTTAAGAGCAAGCTCAAAAAAGAAAAAGACACATGAAGATGAAATAAATAAGCAGGACTCAATTAAAAGGAACTCACAAAAGCAAATAAAAAACAGTAGCCTCTTTTCTTTTGACAGTGAAAATGAAAATAAGTGTAAACATTTTGGACTTAGTCTTTAAGAATATATGAGGTGTTTCTAAAAGTACATTTTCCTGGGCCGGCCGAGTGGCGCGATGGTTAAGA
>NW_017731363.1:3523067-3526941 GCF_001890085.2 Hipposideros armiger
GACAGCAACTTGTCTGTTCCCCTTCCCCCAATTCCCCAGCACTGTTCCCATCCCCCCAATTCCCCAATAAAAATCTTTATAAAAAATACTTTTTCCTATTATAAAGATAATACAAGCTCATTATAGAAAATTTAGAAAATACAGGAAAAAAATTTATTTAGAAAGATAAAATATATGGCCATCCATCAATACCCCTTTGACTTGAAATGCTAACTCTGTAGATGTTAACTACTACACTTCACCTGTAAGAAGGAAAGGTGCATCTTGTTAGGTAAAAATGCAGGGGCACTTGGCTGTTGTATGGCAGGGTAAATGTGTGCAAGAGGGTGCATGGGGGAGCCGAATAGTGGAACGATGCACTGTGCTGGTTATCCACTTGTCGCTTCTCAGCTTCAAATTCACCCCTTTTGCCTGCTCCGTGAAAATTGATATAGGCCCTTTAAATATTTTTCCTTTTGCTAATAGCATAATTGACGCTTTTTTTTAGTAGGATGTGAAGGAGAGAGACTGTAAAAGAAAAGAGTGTTGCTTCCTGGTTCCCATTTGCTCTCTAGGCAGGCTGCTGCAGAGTGCTACACACACACACACACACACACACACACACACACACACACACCTACAGGGCATATTTCCTGCAAGTTCCAGAGGATTGATTTAAAGCATGTTCCCCCAGTGCAGCACAACAGTGACTTGTCTCATTCTGTGAGTCTTAATTGTGCCTCTTTGGTACACTATCTCAGTGCTAGAGGTAGTTAGTGTTCCTTATAGCAGTTATTCCTATATTCTTTAGAGTTGTCTTTATTTCTTATTAGCCAATCCCTCATTATGCCAATCCTCTGTTATACTTGATACTTCTTTAGATTTAACTTTCTCTGTTCAAATTACTGTGTGATTTTTCTCTTCATCCTGGATCCAAACTGATGCACTCACTCTTTTGAGTTTCTTCTAGCACCTAGTACTCACTAGGTACAGAGTGTCTGTTCCTGGAATGTAACTGATCATCCAATGGATGCTTAATGCTCATTTCTAGTCAGTCTTCTCCATCCATTCGCTTGACCCCTCTTCTCCATGGAGGGACACGAAATGGAAGGAGGACATACTTTCTTACTGTCACCCCTTAGTCTACCTTTCTTTTCCTGGTCTCCTTAAGTCACATCAGCCTGAGTAGGGAAGAACATAGTGCCTGACAGGTGAGGGAGACCTCGCATTACTAGGAAAACTGGGAGGAGATTCTGGTAATGCTACCTACCTGTGCTTAGGTCCTAGCTGAGCCGCAGATGCTGTGGACAGGCTAGGTATTTCTATCAACACGCTGTGCAGCCACAGGAACCAGGAGTTCCGCTTCCTGTAATGGTGGACTGGGTAAAGCACAGCAGGTGTTCCCCTGAAAGACAACTAAAACAGCTGGACGAAATGTTCTGAGATAGCCTCAAGAACATCAAAAAGTTAACAAAACAATGAGCAACTACTGAGCTAAGAGCCGGGAAAGACCAGAAACCTCGACAGGTGTGAGAAGCTGAGAGGACTGCTACGGCATTTACTGATTCAGAAAAGACTGAAAGAGGCCAGGCTGTACTTCTCGTGGCTTTATGGGACTGAGGGACAAAAGTCAGAATCCGGAATCCACTGAAGGAGGGGAGCTGGTAAACCAGCCCCACACTGGACAGGGATGACAAAGAGTCATCCCTAATGAGTAAAAGGGATCCAGTTAACCAAATGAACTGCAGTTCAGTCTCATTGCATCTGGGGATTTAACACTCCCAGGTACCTGACATAAGCAAATGAAAATTATTTTCCTGTGAAGATAGCATCAAATTATTTCTACAAAAAATATTTAAATAGAATATCGAGCACGAAGTGAAATATATCCAGGTATAAGAGAAGATAAGACAGCACAAGAAAGAAGCAATAAAAACATCTATGCCGGGGGGACAGAGCCCTCTGCTGCACCCTCATCCCCCACAACGATCACAGGGCACTCCTGTACATAGGAGTCCTGACACAGGCACCTGGCTAGTGACCTTGGTCTCTGGAGGAAGCTAGTCTGTCAGCAGCATCCATCATGGGAAAGATTCAGATTGAAAATCCTTGAGAGCCCAAGTTCTCAGAAAGGAGTCTCCTCACCCTTTAATTACAGAAACTGTTCCAGCAAACCCAGTGAGCAAGGCTTGCTTGTGGACCCAGGCCTTCCTAGCTTCCCGTACAAGCTAATATACAAGCTGGGGGGACACCTCACACTGAACTGTATGGAGCTAAAGAGATAACCTCAGTTTTGGGGGACAAGAAAAATAGAGCAAGGAAAACAGAATGCACAGTCCCCAAGGGAACTGGAAGGGGAAGGGCGGTCAGGCTGGGGAGCTCAGGGCCCAGACTCCAGCCACTATCCCCGAGGGAAGGCAGGCAGGGGGCCCAGCTACATTACAGCTGGCATTGGTCACTCTTCTAGATGTTCATTCCCCTCTCTGGCTGTACCCAGAATCACCAGGAGAGCTGTAAAAACTCCTGGTACCCAGGCCCGGGCCACAGAGACTCCCATGTCACCCGTCGGGGGGCGCTGGCGCTGGGTGTGAAAAGTTCCAGGGGATTCTCACAAACGTCAGGCTGAGGTGCACCGCTGTGTACGCCATGCGGGGTCAGTCACAGGATCATCGCATTTCATTCTCACGTCACCTGGGCACGTTCATGTTACCGACCTGGTTTATGTGCAGCAGAAGTGAGCAGGCCGAAGAGGGCGTGAAGTGGCTTTAATGCAACCTTCAGCACTTCAATGCAGCCTACAGCACCGCCACCCACTGCCCACAAGACACAGGCCGGACACGGCCTTTTCACAGAACAGCACTGACCCTTAGGTGTGCAACACACTCTGATGGTTTCTATTCGACTCCACTGAATCTGTCAGGAACCCCCAATGGGCTGGATTTCACCAGGCACCGCTAGTGGTCACCAGTCCCAGCGTGAAACGCTGGGGACTGCAGAGCGCAGGTCTTGCTCTCCCCCCACCCCCAACCCCCACAGGGGCCACAAGGGACTTACTGGCTCCAAGGCCTTCAGAACACTTCTAGGGGAGGGAGCGAGTGTGAGGAACATGTTTTCTTGTAAAGACAGAGAAAGGCCCAGAAGAGGCTGTGTCCTCAGGGTGATGAGACTAGATCGCATCAGCTGGGTCTCAAACACACAGAGAGGTGTGCATATGTGTGTGTGCCTCTGCATGTGTCTCTGTCTGTGTCTCTGTGTGTGGCTGTGTCTGTGTGTGTGTCTGTGTCTGTGTGTGTGTGTCTGTGTGTCCATCTCTGTGTGTATTTGGGTCTGTGTGTGTCTGTGTGTGTGTTTATGTGTGTGTGTATGTGTGTGTGCCTGTGTCTCTGTGTATGTCTGTGTCTGTATGTGTGTCTGTGTGTCTGTGTCTGTGTTTATGTGTGTCTGTGTGTCTGTGTCTATGTGTGTGTCTGTGTCTTTGTGTCCATCTCTGTTTGTGTCTGTGTCTCTGTCTCTGTGTGTGTCTGGGTCTGTGTGTGTGTGTGTGTGTGTGTCTGTGTATGTGTTTGTGTGTGTGTATGTGCCTGTGTCTCTGTGTGTCTATCTGTGTGTCTGTGTCTGTGTCTCTGTGTCTCTGTGTGTCTGTATGTGTGTCTGTGTGTCTGTGTATGTGTTTGTGTGTATGTGCCCGTGTCTCTGTGTGTGTGTCTGTCTGTGTCTCTGTGTGTGTCTGTCTGTGTCTCTGTGTTTGTTTCTGTGTCTCTGTGTGTGTCTGTGTCTGTGTGTGTGTATGTGTTTGTGTGTCCGTGTGTGTCTGTGTGTTTATGTGTGTATGTGCTTGTGTCTCTGTGTGTGTCTGTCTGTGTCTCTGTCTTTGTGTCTGTGTCTCTGTGTGTGT
>NW_017731363.1:3527291-3529751 GCF_001890085.2 Hipposideros armiger
GTGTGTGTGTGTGTGTGTGTGTCTGTGTATGTGTGTGAGAGAGGATGTGCATGAGAAACAGAGACTGAGGGAAAGATGGGGCTGCAATGGGGGCTGTGAACAGAAAAGGACCTGGGAAGGAGACAGGTAAATAAAAGCAAACACTTCCCCACTGTTGTGTGACCTATAGTAGGTGACCTCAGCAAGGTACGTCTGACCGTCTGACCGAGGCTAGTCTGTGTCCCAGGCCAATTGGCCTGGGAGCCTGATGGAGACCAAAGGAGCTAGGGATGGAGGGCGGCCCAGCTCCAGGAGCAGGTGGCGGCGAGCTTGGTCCCAAGGCTGACACCTTGTCCTGTCCCTTCGGACCATGATGGCTGCCAGGGGCAGAACTCGGGACCTCTCCTCTCTTGCCTTCTTTGTGGCAGTGACCTGAGTCCCATGTCATTTCCTGGCCGAGGTGCATGGTCCCCTGCGTGCCTGGGTTGGGTGGGGAGACCCACCCACACCCCATCACCGTTCACACCTGTGGGAGCAGCCGCAGCACACACAGCTCTCCCCCACCCAGCCCCAGAACTTTCTGCTTCTGAGTGCAGGGCCACAGGGAATCTGCAGCCTGGAATCCAGACCGCAGGCGGTCAAGGCTCTGGTTCCCTCCCCGTGTTCTTAACCTGACATTCGAATGCTAAGAAAGCAAATGGGAGAGACTGACATTAAAAAGTTCTGCCCCAAAGTTTATCTAAGGTCCCTGCAAAAAGCACGGCTTCCTAGACCTCAGGCAATCTTTACAGTAGCTGCTTCTACCATTTGAAAGAAAAGGGTGGTTGTGCTTGACCGTTTGCTGGCTGTAATTAACCCAACAACTCCGCCACCCTCAGAGGGACACCTACTCTTCTGAGAACAGCCCAGAAAAAGGTAGATGTAAAGTATAGCTCAGGGGATATAGTCAATAATGTTTCAACAACTATGTACAGTGCCAGGTGGGTACTAGACAAATCGGGGGGAATCACTTTGTAAATTATATAAATGTCTAACCACTATGTTATACACCTGAAACTAACATAAAAGAATATCGAATGTCAACTGTACCTGAAAAAAATAAATTTTATAAAAAGGTAGACTGAAATGGCTGGGGTCGCCCTGAAGGTAAATACCGGGATGGGGTTACATGGAAGGTACTGTGCAGAGTAGATGACGGGTGCTGTTTGCTGAGAGCTCTCCTCCCCACCCACCATGGCTGCCAGAATGATCAGTCTAGAATACAGTCTTGGCTGTGCGACCCCCTCATTTATAACCCTTTCAGTGCTTCCCACAACCTTGGGGTCCCATCCAAAGCTGACCCAACAACTTTCCTGTTACAGGCCTTGTTCAGCTCTCTAGAACCCATGCTGAAATTTATTTCAAAAAGAAAATGAGACTTCTTTAATATCAAGGCCACACAGCTGCTTTCCTGGGCTCCGGTATAATGGGGGTGAGGGGGGGAAGCTGTGAACAGGATGTGGAAAACAGAGCAGCAGGGCTAAGGCTAAGAGGAGGGCAAGGCAGGAATCAACGAGCGGACACTCAGCACCCACCATGTGAAGCTGCTTCCTGGCCGCATCTCCCTGAATTCTCAGACCCCTGGGGGAAGGGGTGATCCCCAACTCTGAGAGCTGAAGTAATGTGACCAATGACACAGACAGAAAACAGCGGGTGGGGGAGGGGAGGTTCTAAGCCCGAATCCCTTGGGTAGGGCTTGCTCTCTCAGACCTCTTTGTCACATACCCGGCAAGACTCTGATGCTCTCAGGCCCACAAGATGCTTCAAAAGGAGACAAAAGGAAAGCAGCCAGGGGTCCTTTGTGGCCAGGGTGGCATGGGAGGAGCCTGCCCTGAGAACATGGGGCCTCAGCACAGTCAGCGGCCTGCACAGACCCCCACACCAGGGCTCCCCACCACGGAGCTCAGGGAACCCCGTAGAAGGCCACCTTCTATTTAATGTCATCCTTTCCCACTGAATTCGGATTTTGTAGCGGTTTCAGGTCCGTGTCCTGACCTTCCATCCTGGACTCCCCCTCTGTGACTTCCCGGGACTGAACCCCACTGGCTGCTGCCCGGGTACCTGTGTGCCCAGGATGGCTCCAGAAACCTCAGAGCCATGCCGTCAACCTCCCCAAGGGCGACTGGGCCCTGGCCCTGTTCAGTCCAAGGGCTGCATCGGGAGCAGATCAGCCCTCCTCCTCCTTGAGCCTGAGGCCGGCACCAGTGAGGTCCACCGCAGCCGGTCCTCCTGCCTCTCACCTCCTTCTGGCAAGTCCTCTTCCAAACACCTCCACTCCAGCCCCACTCCTGCTCCTTCCTGTCGCTGTAAAAGGAAGGGCTCCTTGTGCCTGAGGTCCAGCCCTCCGTCTACACACCAGAAACCCCGGGCCCCTTCCCCTGGCTGGAACTCAAGAGCAGGGCCAACCTACCCCGAGGAAAACAAAACCCCTGGCCGAAGGCT
>NW_017731363.1:3531086-3539148 GCF_001890085.2 Hipposideros armiger
TCTGAAAATGGAACTACCTTATGACCCAGCAATACCACTCTTAGGTATTTATCCAAAAAATCCCAAGACATTAATTTGATACTTTTCTTAAACATGTTATTCTGGGAATTTTCAAGCATACATAAGAATACAGGGAATTATATAAAGAACTTCCATGTATTCATCACCTGGCCTCAACAATAAGAACACAGGGCTAATCCCATTCATCTATACCCCATTCCCTGCTAGATTATTTCAAAAACAGCCCCAGATAGCATCTCATTTCATCCGTAAAACTTCAGTATGCATTTCTGAATAGGGCACCTCCCATTCAAAACATAGTACCATGAGCACCACTGTCATAAATAACTCTTCAATATCATCTAATATCCACGGGGTGTTCACCTCCTGTATTCTCTCATAAATGCCTTTTGACTGTTGGCTTATTTTAATCAGGACCTAAACAAGGTCCAAGCGTGGCATTTATTATATTCCATGTCTTTAAGACTGTGTTGATCTATAATCACTTCAACATGCTTTTTGCCTTGCTGCATGCAAGGAAATAAATGTCTTGCTAAATGTGATACCTTCATCCCAGCATTAGCTAATACCTAAAGGTAAAACGTGTGTTTGTGGCAAGGCTTTTTGCTTATGATAGGGGATAGACTTTCACATTTCAAAGTCTTTGTGATTGTGAATTTTTGGCAGACCTGATTCAATTGCTTCTGTTTTAATTTATACTGTGGTTATTACAAAGCTCAGACTAGCTCGGCAATTTTCTTGCTGTTCACTTGGGCTTACATTATTAGTCTTTACTTCTGTTTCCTTGCTTTAGCCTTTTAAAATGACCTGTTCAGCTTTTGAGTTAACATTTTATGCCTTAAGCCACCCATTTTCCACATTTTAACATCTATGAAATGGATTGCTCATAATTGATGGTGATAGTTTAATAGGTGGTATTCTTTCCTATTTGGTTCATAAAATAAGGGTGTATCTTATAATCAAAGAACTTTTACATTTGGTTAAATGTACTAGCTTATTTAAACTAGGAAATAGAAAGGCCCCTTCTTGTGGAACTTCTACTCTTCCCTCTGAACAGTGGGCAGAACAACATCCGGAGGGAGAGTGATCAGTCAGGCTTTGAGCAGAGACACACGCTTGTCTTCAGAATGGAAGTGGTATCATACAGAACCAGAAGCTTACCCAGCTGCTGGAAGTCAGGGGACCAACGCAAGGGAGGGTTTCCAGAGATCCAGGAGAACAAGGGTGGCAGGGATGCTCCCTTCATGGGAGCATGACTGAAGTTGGTGAATCTCAAGACGACATTCAGGGACCACTGGCAAAACCCACATCTGCCTTCTTCCGATGCCCAAAGGCCTGTCCTGAGCAGCCACCAGTGGAAAATTCTCTTTTCCACTTAGTAGAATTGAACACACTCCACTGGTAAGGAAACATGGGAAACGCTGCTTCCACCCAGTACTTTGGAACATTTCACATTAGTCAAGCCACCCACTAAATGTAAAAGAGCTTTACTTCTCTCATCTTATATACAATAAATCTAAAAGGAACATGTAACATATCAAACCTGCTCCCAATGGATTGACTTCTGTGCCTCATGGAATATGTCCCCCACAACCCCTGACATGAAGGGACTTGAGTAGCTCAGGTCAGCCCAGGCAGGTGGAGCGGGGAGGCCAAAGGTGGAGTGGGCCCTGCAGAGGCCATAACCTGCCCTGGCAGCAACCCTTGCCCCTGAGAAGCTATTTCCCCAAGTAAATGAGCTTAACTAAGCTCTTTGGTTCTTTAGCTGAAGAGCAGGACACAGAATGACTGAAGTATTATGACACCACTCACAGTTGCTTGGTGCTGACACATGCTGTATCATAAGCAGCCTGAGGCTCTCCTTTCCATGAATGGTGGGTCACCTCAATTATGTTCTACACAGCTTGAGGGGAGTTAGGTCACTTATTTCTTAAGGATCTCCCCTCAGTGCTAATAGTGTCCCTAAAGCCAGGGAAGGTGGTCCTATAACACCAAAATTACCTCTAGTATAGCAAGGAGTGTGGACAAGATCAAGCTGAGTCTGTGCTCACTGGGGAGAGGTGCTTTCAAAGCTCAATTCCATCAAGCTGCTGGACAAGAGGATACGTTGGGGGTGGGCGAGGGGAGAAGTGTCCGCCATGCATTCCGAAGGTGGGCCCTGGTTAGCACGTCTTCCCTCCCCTATAGCCCCCTCATTCCCTGGATCATCAGCCTCAGAACTTAGACATAAAAGCAAGGCCCAGCATCACACAGAGCAAAGAGCCCCAGAAACGTAACTGTACTTCACTTCCTCAGCCAAGTGGAGTACAGTCCCTCCTGTAGCTTGAAAAAGCAGTGCTTCCCCTCCAGTTACACTGTTCCTGGTTGTAATGTTTAATTTCCCATTTCTAGTATTACAGAAGGGCTTAGCTTTTTCATGCTTACAGAGGGGGCCCGGGTTTAAGTCTGGGAAATCTTTCTCTGGAACATGTACTGTCAAACATTCCCATGATCAGAAATCACACAGACCAAAGCAAGCAAATGTTTGCTGTGCCCAGAGGGCCCAAGGTGCACTTCTGTTGGCTACCGAGTGTCCAAGGATGGACTGAGAGGCAAAACTAGAGGGAAGTTCACAGGAGGCTAACGTGCTCATCTCTGGACCTAAAATTTACCAACCAGGCAGTGAACAAACAAGTGGTTCTGAATGACCCAAGTCTCAGGCAGCAAATGGACACCTCATCCCGGTCACCTGAGGATCACTTCTGGAGCCTGTTAGGGCCCCGTCGCCTCCAGGAACTACAGGACACACTGCTGAGAAGCAACAGCAGGAAGTTTCTGGGTTCCCAGGCATGGAGCAGCAGCTCCCGGGCGGATGGGCTGAGGGGTCAGGTCCCAAAGGAGATTCAAGCACGACCCTGAGCCTCTAAGGCATTTCCACCATGTGAGCTGGGAGAGCTGAAGAGCTGAAGACAGAGATGGTTTAACTTCTGGTCCCCAGCGGGGAAAGTAGCCAGAATTGCCAGTCAGATGCATGAACTCAGGCAGGACAATCTCTGGGGCCACTGGCATTTTCTAGCATGCTCGCTGCATCAGTAACGTTGCAAGTAACAAAGGTTTTGAGCACAGATAAAGCTCATTGATTTAACTTCATACTGTTCCCCTGGGGTCTCATTTAAGGCCCTTTCAAGAGATCAGTCCTTTGCTCCTAGGAATCGGTTTACCTACAGAATGAGGTTACGTGTTAAAACTCAAGTATTTGGGGCTGGCCAAGTGGCACATTGGTTAAGAGCTGGCTTGGGATGCCAGAGGGCCCCGGTTCGGATCCCACATATGTGGGCCAGTGACACTGCCCTCTACAGCTAAGATGCTGAACAACAGCTCAACCTGGAGCTGGGCTACCGTGAGTGGCCAGCAGCCGGCGTGAGCGGCCGTCCAGAAGCCGGCGACTGATCTGCCTCGCCCGGGAAGAGCGCAATGATGGTGCCAACTTGGGCCAGTGAAGCAATGTCCTCAACTAGACTGAAGAACAAAAGGACAGCAACTTTTCTGTTCCCCTTCCCCCGATTCCCCAGCGCTGTTCCTATCCCCCACTTCTCCAATAAAAAATCTTAAAAAAAAAAAAACTCAAGTATTTGGACATATAAAACCACCAACTTTCTAGAGTGCTTCTTTTTCAGTAATGCAGCAAAAGCAAGCAAAATGAAATCTGAAGCTTTGACACGAATTGTTGCAGTTATTTAACTTTATTATATTTTAAAATTTGACAACCGTAAAATATATTTATACAAATACCTGAGGACTGTTCAATTGGGCACAACATCTTCACACAAACAATTTGAGAGAAGACTAAATTTAAATTACAATTTTATCTTATAACAAAAAAGCAGTAACATAGATGAAACCACTCTTTAAATAGTTGCATTCTTGTATAAAGTACATTTGGTTTTCTAAAGAAGAAAATGTATATTCTTGCCCCTGGTGTGTATTTTATTGGCATTTACAACAAATGGCTAATACTTTTAGCACAGTTTCATAGCTTATAAACATTACTCCAAAGTTATAGAGTAATAACAATAAACATATAGCACCATTTCCCCTTGAAATTTCTAACTTTAAAAATAAAGGGCAAAATGATCATCCTCCAAAATTTAGCAGAATGGCTCAGAACTAAGCAAATTAGCCAGGAACATTGCATAGGACAGAGAACTTCCCTGTATGGAAACCAATCTACGGATAGTTTCTTATCCCCTGAAGACTGCTGAGAGGTACTAGTAATAGCAAATGATGCACATATTTTTTTGCAGAATAAAAACATCTAATTATATAAATAGTTAATCATTACCTCTGTGGTAGTGTAAAGTGCCATATTAAATTCAAAAAGAACAGTTTACTTGTTTGTATACTTACAGCTATAGAATAATATATAAATATGGTATACTATCAATATGAAGAATAAATGCAGACAACAAAATATATATCTTTTAAAAATTTGGGCACAGGTATCTTCATATAGAGATGTGAGAAATGAATGCCTAGTTAAATGTCTAAGATTAGCAAAAATATGTAGTTTTAAAATAATAGGTGTTTTACTGAAAAAAAATCAAACTTCATCCAAACCACCCTTGTAGTATAATATCTCCTGCATAAAACAACTATCTATCCTATAACTGTTTGAAAATTATCAAAAACTGGTAAGAACATTTTATGAAAGTCTGTAAGCTTGTTTTTTTTTCTTTAAATAGGAACAAATACAACAGAGAAATATTAACAAAAGGAAAATAACTTATATGGCCGTTTCCTTTCTGGAAACTGGTAGAACACGAACAGAACACTACAGTAACAGATACACACTATCTGAAGATACACACTATTTGAGAAAGAGACAGCATCGGCAGTTGCATCTTGAAATTCTCTTCTAAGAAAAGCTTCTCATAGATTATTCATTAGAGAACTTGTCAATCCCTGATACTTTCCCCTTTGGATTTAGCTGTTTTGGTTTTATATACAAACACTAACTAAAATCAAAGGTGTTTTTCTGTTTCCTACATGAACTATATTTGTCAACTGTACAATAAAATAATAAAAAGCTATAGAGAATGAACTGCCAATGTGAATATGCTAATACTAACATGTTAAATGGTTTATAAAGAAGCAGACTGGACTAGACTGTAGTTCTACAATTCTGGATATAATAAATTTTTTTCAGAACTGTCTATAAAACTAAAACTGCTAAGAGAATAAAAATAATTTTCAATTATTAAGTTATCAGGACAACTGAGACTTATATCTAACCTAAGCTTACACCTTTTTTAATTGTTTTCCCTTTTTTTTAAGTTTTTGAATGTAGTAACATAACTTTAAAGCTGGCCCCAACTTCAGCCCCATATACTTCATCATAATATCACTTTTGAGTAGCAGCAGAGCCTTTCCATCAATTTCCTACGGAGAGAAAGAAATTATAATTAATAATGCTTTCATATTTTGTCAAAACTTATTTATATATAAGAACATGTAAAATGGAGAGCAGCTGTGTATTCTTGATACATATTCTCTGAATACACATTTATTTCCTGAAAACTATTTAAATTATAATTTATAGTCAAGCATCATTTGGTAATTTCTAAATTCACTTCAAATTTTAGGAAAAAGGAAATTTAACCCAATATCTTTAAAAAATGACCCAAG
Source organism: Hipposideros armiger (assembly GCF_001890085.2). NCBI lineage: Eukaryota > Metazoa > Chordata > Mammalia > Chiroptera > Hipposideridae > Hipposideros > Hipposideros armiger. The sequence continues at coordinate 3,536,772 of NW_017731363.1, forward strand.
CATCAAACTAGCTGATTTTAAATACTATGTGCCAAATAAAATACTACATTATCTATGACAAAGGGTAGAAAACTATGACCAGTAGAAATTAATTTCAGATGGTCATTAACTTTCTTAGAAAGACTGGGAATTATGAGTATGTCAGCATCAATGCAAACTGTAAATGTGCTATACAGTGTTCTCTTATGCTGAAAGTTAATCAGGTGTCTGAAGCTAATTAAATGTTAAAACTAATCACTAATTTTCTTACAATACTGATAAGGATACATCAGATATTTGGTCACAAATATGATTTATTAGAATAGACTATAAACATTAATAGACACAAGGCATCCTCCTAAAATTCTTTATTTCCTTAATTAACCAATTTATGTCACGGAAGCATATTATGTGGTATTCACAAGTTCCCATTTAAAATGAAGCTGCACTTAATCTTATATAGTTGCTAGATTCATTGGGCATCATAACAAGGACACCCTGTCACAGCTTGTGGTCACCCTCCTACTCTCGGTCCTAAGACCAAGCAGAGAGCAGGTGGGGAGGAGGACCTTAGTAGCTGTTCTTACAAAGGAGAAGACACCTAAGAATGGCCATGCCAGGGCTGGCCGAGTGGCTCAGTTGGTTAAGAGCTCACTCAAGAGTGTGAGCTCTGAGCAACAGGGTCACCGGTTCGATTCATGGCCCACACTGAGCTGCTGCTGAGTGACAACAGGTGGCAGGATGGCTCAGCTAAAAAAAAAAAAGAAAAAGAAAAAGAATGGCCATGCTGAATCATCTTCTCTTGAGAACTTTAAGACTTGTAGTATTTTAGGTACTCAGGGACTCATTTAAAGCACAGATGCAGCCTCTACCATTTAAGGATCTAACTTGGGCAAAGTAACCTTTCTCACATATGGAAAAAAAATCAGTTGCTAGGGTTCCCCCATCATCCACACAAATCAGCATCCAAATGAAGGGCCTGCACAGAGGTCATTCAAAGGCATTACGGCAGGAAAACCAGATCAAAAGATACATTACATGTTGCCTGAAGAGGTCTGCATGGGAGCCTGACAGCTGAGGATCTTTTTGTTTCATATATTCTATCACTTCATCCACAGACCAGGTTGAAGGGTTCTTAGAGAAGCCTTGTTTCAGGAGAATGGGTGCAGATATAGCTCCATAACTTGAAGCTTCAATGAGGGGGGGAAAAAGACAAACCATATGTGACGTAATCATTATCCTGGAAGAGGAGATGTTATTAAGCAGATAGTAATGGTTTCATTCCTGGAACCATCTGTTAAATATCCTGGCAAGGACCCAGGACTCCAAGCGTAAAATCCAGCAAAAGCCTAGATAAAGATGATGTGATGGCTACCCACGAGCATCCCATCTGATCTTCCTGAAAAACAAAAGCAGCCTCAGAAGTTACCTTAAAGCTTCAAAGATCATAAAACAGACTGAGCAATCTGAGGTCTCTTTGGCTACAGGCAAATGCAGCAAAAGATCTGTTACTTGGGTTAAATTAGGTTAATCTAAGCTAACCTGTTACTCTCTTTAAGTATTTCAATGAATTTCTCTCTCTCCTCTTGGTCTGTCTAGAGTAGGTTTATTTTACTAGCCAAATACAATGGAGATGTCCCAAATTTAGTTTAACAACTGCTTACATTTATTCACTTGAATCAATGAATTTCAGTAACCCCATTATCTTTGAGAACCAAATTAGTTATTTTACCAAATCTCTCCCATGTATTCAATATGGACATTTGTAGCATTACCTTACTCTTTAACTTCCTGTCTCTCAAGGCTTAAATGCTCATCTGAATTTTGAAGAAAACAAGATTTCCTGCTTAGTTAGGTCAGAAGTAACATTAACATTATATTCAATGCCTCTTTCAAGTTGAATTGCACAGTAATAGATATTCTGGCTGAAGGTTTATATGTTGAAAAAATAAATACCTGAGACATGAAACAATGTAGTGCTCACACCTAGGAAAGCTTTAGCTGTGCTGTTCACTAAAAGTTGTGCTGAAATTGTTTTGTGTCTGGACAAGTATACATTTACTCCACCAGAGCACTTGACTCCCTAAACTGAGTGTGTGATAACAGAAGTGAGTTTTGTAATTCGCTAGGAAGATTTGTGTCTCTAACCAAAGACCGTCAACACAATTTTGATCTTTTTTTTTGCATCGATTAAGACACAGGTGTACCTTTTCTTCCCTATCATCTGGGCTCTGGCACTTTAGGGACATTTTAATACAAGATAAAAGAACACAGAATGGTCAGTTTTTGTTTGTTTGTTTGTTTTTATTGTTAGTTTCAGGTGTACAGAACAATGCAATAGTTACCCTTTTCACCCTCACAAAGTAACAAACCCCTCCCCCCATCCACTGCCCTCCCA
>NW_017731363.1:3539823-3564253 GCF_001890085.2 Hipposideros armiger
CATTTTCAGATTTTTGAGGTGCCTCCATACTGATTTCCATAATGGCTGCACCAGCCTGCAGTCCCACCAGCAGTTCACCAGGGTTCCCTTTTCCCCACAGCCTCGCCAGCATTTGTTGTTTGTTGATTTATTGATGATAGCCATTCTGATCGGGGTGAGGTGGTATCTCATTGTGGTTTTAATTTGCATTTCCCTAATGCGAAGTGATGTTGAACATTTTTTCATATGCCTGTTGGCCATCTGTATGTCCTCTTTGGAGAAATGTCTCTTCATATCCTCTGCCCATAGAATGGTCAGTTTTTTATGTGTGTGGCTCAGAAATTTATTTTCTATTTCAATATTGCTACTTTGATGTGAAATAAAAACTCTTTACTAAAACATATCCACCCTTCCACTTGTCAGAGATAAAAATGTTGGTTATATCTGCCAAGAAATGCTACTGGGCTGAATCAACTGAAGTAAAAATGATGATGGTGTAGACCATGCCATACCTAAGGCATTCTAACAATTTAGACAGAAAACTCTTCTCCTTTAACTCATGACTCAATTTAATAAAGGGAAATCATACCTCTAAATTATGTTTTTGTGGTATTTCTGCTTTTTGTCATAAGTATTTGGTATAGTTATGTCTTAAATAATGTATAACTAGTTTACTGATTATTACAGATAAACTATAATAAGTAAAGATGTGATTTCTGGTATAAAACTAATTTTATATTAAAATAGAACTGTAAGATAATCTATTTTTAATCTATTATGAAAAAAAATAATTTAATTGGGCCCCTATCTTCAAAACGACCAGAGAATATTGCAAACATTAACAACAGCATGTTATGCAAATAATTACATAAAACAAACTATGTAAACAATAATCAAAGTCCACTGATGCTTTTCTCCTGAAAGTCTTTGTCTTATATATACTAGGATATCAGTAAATATTTCTGAAATAAAGTGATTTGATTTTATCCCCAACAATGTTACTAGATTTCTTTCCTATAATGAAAATCAACAATTTGTTTCATTCAAATAACAGGTCAGGGTAGGAGGTTGTGTGAGCATCACTGGCAATCAGGGGTAGACTCGGCTTTAAGTAATAGTTCTAATACCTTAAAGAAAATGATAGTAATGACACCTCTAGACGGTTTCCAAGTGAAATGCTTACCTATTCTCTAGAGATGCAAGCAGCACAGCAGTTAAAGAGTATAGCCCAGGAGCCAGAGTGCCTAGGTTCAAGTACTGGCCCAGCTACTTTCTAGCTGGGGGACTCTAAGTGACTTTTTAGATTTTTCAACTAAAAATGTTTACCAGCACCTACACCTCAAGGAACTGTTGTAAAGATATAATGTATAAGGCTATGTAAAATATTAAGTGCCGGGTACATAAAGTCAAATAGTGATGAAGATGATGATGATTTTTATTACTATTAAGTAAATACTAGTAAGTACTATTATTACTATTAGTGTTTCTACTAGGATCCTAGGAAGACCAGAAGCTAGCCTTCTCAAGCCCAAACACAGGCTACTTTGGCATGGTAGTAGTGTTAGGCATACATTTGGAAGTGAGATATTCAGCATTAGAGGCAACCTTTCAGAATCTTTTACTGAGAAGGCCTGTCTTCAAAAGCTCATATTTTGTGAAAATAACTAGAAATTCAGGGTATACTTCCCCTTTATGGAATAAACATCTATCCTCAGACTCCCTGCAAACAATATCACTCTAAAACAGAGACAATCTACATAGAGGCAAAGTTCAGCATCTATAGTGGCTTGTCCCTGACAGTGAAGTAAAGGGGAAGACTCGACCTCCTCAATTTGGCATTTTCTCCAATGCGATACCCTCTCAGGGGATGTTATTAGGCATGGAAACCTTAAGGGGAAAGACAAACACATTGGTTGAGAATCACTGTTTTTAAATATACCTTCACTTTCACTCAGCACTTGCAATTCAATTTCATGATGACTGCTCTGAGTAGATGATTCGGTTTCCGGTAGTTCGAAACTTGAGATTCCTGGCACAGTTATAGGATTTGTGAAGTCAGGATTCAAAAAATGTGCTGAATTTGGTGGTGAGTTCTTGGGATCTTTAGGAAGCTCCTCTTTGGGTATGTCATCTCCCCGAGAACACGATAGTCCTACAAGAAAAAAGACAAAGGCAATTATCTTCAATAGACTTATAGTTCAAATACTATTAAAAGGTCAAAAATCTCCTCAGCTGCCACAACAATTCACTTAAACCATGCTATACTGAACTACACACCTCTAACACAGTATATGGCCATCCCTTCTTGGTGTTTACAGAAATGGACACTATCCTGAAATCCAAATTGAATCTATGACATCATCTATATTTCTCAGGGCAACTATCTCTTGCAAGTCTTGTCACCAAGGCTGTGAGCACCTCACTAAAGCATTCATTTTTAGAAATGCCATTCTTCACAACTATTTGTTATGTGATCGCACAGTTGGTTTCTAACATCTGCTTACTACTTGGGCACTTAAAACTTCCCATGGAGAAAGGTACTAGGTTTTCCTATTCCTCTTTTTTTCCCCTCATTCCTCTGTCTAGCAGATTTTAGCAGTACAAAGCTGAATGGAAAATTTTACTCTGTTTGGTTTAAATCTAAAGAGAAACTACAACTGTGCCCTCTTGAAGGGAATGAAGTGCTCAACAAAGCTGTCCAAGTATTAGCCTAATTGCCAAAATGATTTGGGCAAATACGCCCCCCTATCTCCAACACCACCCAAGAGTATACATAAGTGGTACAGAGTGACTTTTCTGTTCAATCCTGGGATGTATAAATACTGTTTACCTGTACAGGCATGCACATTTGTTTTGGGGAGCTTAGGAGAAAGAGTAGCAACATCAGGTAGAGGTTCCTGAGAAGGTCGTTTGGTGCTTTGTTTTTCTGTTATGTCTTCTTTTACTGTTTTCAAAAAAAGTGTCTGTTATAACTAATATACTCTAGCATTTTCATATCATCAGCATAAAACACTTGTGCTTCTAAATCATTTTCCTACTATGACTTCATCAATAATTTATCAATTATTTGATATTTTATGAATAACATGTTTATTTCATCCTATTAAATATTTCAGTGACATCATATCTAGGAGTTTTAAGAATTATGTCTAGGCTTTATTTATTCTAGGGTCATCATATATCTCTAAATATCTCAGGAGGCAGTGAAGCAATCAATTACAATGTTTGAAAAGGCATGGGAAAATTGTTCCCATGAGCAAGAAAAGTTAAGAATTAAGGGTAGCTAAGGAGAAGACAGGGTATAATGAACATCCCATTGTATGGACAATAATCCTGGCCTAGTACTGCCCTAACAACAACTCCATTGCTTATTTATCATTCAACCAAATGCATTTCTACCTAAAGGAGCACTCTTTAAGGCATGATCCTGAAAGTAAAGACAACTCAAATTATCAATTACACTCTAAATATTAATCAATATCGATTTAAATGCCAACTAAAAGGAAAAATAAAGTATAATAACAATCTAAAAAGCCTAATAGATCTCAAGAGAGAAGAAAGATTGCAATGAGAAAGTATCAAAGTTGAACTTCATCTGGTTCAAAATGGCTGGGGGACAGGCATGTCTCTCAAAATCATTTGATGAGCAACCTTTAGCCACCCAGTTACTGACTGATTACCAACGAGTGTAAGAGAGCTCTTACCAGTTGATTTTATTTTTAATCATGGACTCTAAAACCTACAGGCAAAACATACTTCAGTAAATGACAAGAATCTTAGCAAGATCAAAAAGAGTACTTATCTTTTACTGATAATATTTTAATGCTTTCTGTGTGAAAAGTTAATGAAGCTGGTGTATGGTCTACTATCTGGTGCTGATACAAAAATAAAATTGACTCTTTGATTTCTGCTTCTGGGTATTATAGTAAGCTAAGGCATGAACTGTTCCTGCAGAGATAACTAGATAAAGACAGACGATTTAAAGTCATGATAGAGAGGCACTTCCAGGATGACTAAGAACTTCTGAAAATCTACTCCTTCATAAAAATAATGAAAATACTGGCAAAATTAACTTTTTTCAAAACTCTGGACATTAACTAAACAATTACAACAATCCAAGCATTTATTAAAGAAAAACGTCTGGATATCAGAAAGAACAGTAAATTTTATGGCACTTTATCATCCCTAAAACCATCCCCATCAGCCCAGTTTTGCAGCTTTGCAAACCAACACCTTCACAATTATAGTAGCTATGAAAACCAGTAGCCTACCCAGTCACTGGAGGGAACACAATGGGTTTGGAACTCTCCAAAAGCCCCATCCCCAGAGAACTGTCACTATTTGACCAATCTTGCAAACAACTGAAATGCTCCTATCCCAGGGCTTATTTTACTTGACCTGAATCAGAGCCTGCTCTGTCTAGGCAGCCCTATCTCCAAGGTATTATTCAAATAAATAAATAAATAAATAAATAAATAAATAAATAAATAAATAAATAAATAAATAAACCAAAAAGTCCAGCGGCAATTGTTTAACATTGCAGCTGCCTAAGGCAACGCTACCAGTAGGGGCTTACAAGAAGTGGACCAAAAAGTTTGAAAGAGAAAAGTGGAGAATGAGGTGTCCATTAGGGGACTTTGAAAAGCACTGAGATATTCCTGGGAATCCAGAGAAGATCCTAATCTTTAATTGCTTGGTGACCTTGAGGCTCTACACAAAGCAGACTTGTAAACTGCCTCCTGGAGTGTTTAAGATAAGGAGGGAGAGAGAGGAAGAGAAGGAGAGAAGGAGAGAGGGAGAGAGGGAGAGAGGGGGAGAAGGAGAGAGGGGGAGAGGGAGAGAGGGAGAGAGGGGGAGAGGGAGAGAGGGGGAGAGAGAGAGAGGGTGGGGGAGGGGGGAGAGAAAGAACAACAAAAATTCCTAGGGATGGGGAGGGAATCTGATTATCAGAGTTGCTGCATTATATCATTTTAAAATATCCAGTTTTCAATAAAAAAAATTAGGAGACATGCAAATATACAGCCAAGTATAGTTGTACACAGGGGGAAAAACAGTCAATAGAAACTGCCTCTGAGGAAGCCCACTAGACTTACTAGACATATACTTCAAATAAGCTGTTTTATATATGTTCAAAGAACTTAAAAAAAAAGCATGTCTGAAGAACTAAAGGAAAGTATGAGAACAATTTCTCACCAAATAGAGACTATCAAAAAGGCACTAAAAAAGAAGCAAAAAAAGAAATTCAGGATTTAAGAAATATAATACATGAATTGAAAATTTCATTAGAGGGGCTCAACAGCAGATTTGAACTAGCAGAAGTAAGAATCAGCAAATTTAAAGAAAGGTCAATTGAGGGGCCAGCTGAGTGGCGCATTGGTTGGGGGCTGGCTTGGGATGCCGGAGGGCCCCGGTTCGGATCCCCCATGTGAGGGCCAGTGACACTGCCCTCCGCGGCTGGGATGCAGAGCGGCAGCTTGGCCTGGAGCTGGGCTGCTGTGGGTCGCCGGCAACGGCGTGGGCTGCGGCCCCTGTGGCAGTGGGTTGCCGTGGGCTGCCATGTGTGGCCGGCGGCCAGCGTGAGCGGCCGTCCAGAGGCCGGCGACTGGTCTGCCTCGCCCGGGAGGGGTGCGGTGATGGTGCCAACTTGGGCCGGTAAAGCGATGTCCTCCACGGCTGGACTGAGGAGCGGGAGGACAGCGGCTTGTCTGTTCCCCTTCCCCCAGTTCCCCAGCGCTGTTCCCATCCCCCAATTCCCCAATAAGGATCTTTAAAAAAAAAAAAGAAAGGTCAATTGAGACAATATAGTTTGAGGAACAAAAAGAAAAAAGAATGAGGAAAAATGAACAGATTTCAGAGAACTGTGAGACACCATGAAGCATACCAAAATACACATGAGAGACCCCAGAGAGGAGAGAAAGGGGCAGGCAGAGTATTTGAAGAAATAATGGCTAAAAGCTTTCCAACTTTGATGAAAAACATTAATCTGCATATCCAAGAAGCTCAACAATTTTCAACTCAAAGATATCCACACTTAGATAAAACAAAACTTATCAAAAGCAAAAGACAAAGAAACTCTTGAAATCAACAAGAGAAAGCGAATCATCACATACAAGGGATCCTCAGTAAGATTAGCAACTGACTACAAACTACAGAGGCTACTAAGTGGGATGACATGTTCAAATCACTGAAACAAAAAGATGACTGATCAAGACTTCTATATCCAGCAAAACTAACCTTTAAAAACTGGAGAAAATAAAATTCTCCATAAATAAAAACAAAGAGAATTCCTCACTTGCAGAGCTATCTTATAAGAAATACTAAAGGGATTCCTTCGAGTTAAAATGAAAGCACATTAAACAGTACAGCAGTCCCCCCTTATCCATGGGAGATATGTTCCAAGACACCCAGTAGATGCCTGAAACCATAGAAATTACCAAAGCCTATATACGTACCTACTTATGATAAAGTTTAATTTATAAATTAGGCACAGTAAGAGATTAACAACAGTAATTGAAAATAAAATTGAACAATTATAATATACTATAATAAAAGTTCAACGAATTTGATCTCTCAAAATATCTTGTTGTACTATACTCACCCTTTCTTCTTGTGATGTGAGATGATACAATGCCTACCTGATGAGATGAAGTGAGGTGAATGACGTAAGCATTATGACATAGTGCTAGGCTACTATAAGGGTTCCTTGAACACAAGCACTGTGACACCACAACAGTCAGTCTGATAACTGAGACAACTACTAAGTGACTAATGGGCAGGTAGTATATACTGTGCGGTCACACTGGACAAAGGGATGATTCATGTCCTGGTCAGGACAAAGTGAGATTTCATCCCACTACTCAGAATGGTGCACAGTTTAAAACTTATGAATTGTTTATTCTGGAATTTTCCATTTAATATTTTTGGACCACAGTTGACCATGAGTAATGAAAACCATGGATAAGGAGATTGTACTGATAATTTATAAAATCATATGTAATTAAAGATACCTTCAACTAACTGTATAAAGGAAAATATTGGTTGTGCCAAAACAACAAAAAAAAATTAATTCAAAATAGATCAAGACCTAAACTAAATTTAACAGCCAAAACGATAAACTTCTTAGGAGAAAACAGGAGTGAATCTTTGTGAACCTGTATTAAAGCAATGTTTTCTTAGCTATGACACCAAAAATACAAGAAACAAAAGAAAAGGTAGATAAATCGGACTACATCAAAATTAAACACTTTGTGCTTCAAAGGACACCATCAAGAAAGTGAAAAGACAACCTACAGAATGAGAGAAAATATATATGCAAACCATATATTTGATATGGAACTTTTATCCAGAATATATAAAGAATTCTTTATGTATTATATTTTTATATAACAAGTATAACTATACAATAATATATTGGGTTGTCGGGAAAGTCATGACGTATTTTTTCTGTTTTTTCATTGCAAAAATGCATCATGACTTTTCCAACAACCCAATAGTATATTACATATGATACATATTATACATGTATTATATTTCTATATAATAAAAAGACAAAGAACCCAATTAAAAATGGGCAAAAGATTTAAATACAGCTCTCCAAAGAAGATACACAAACATCCAATAAGCACATGAAAACATGCAAATCAACAACACGCAAGTCGAACCACAATGAGATGGCTTTCTAGTTTTGATTCTGAAGTCAAATATGAATATAAGAAATTACTTTCCTGGTTTTTTTTTTTTAGCTGAGCCATCCTGCCACCTGTTGGCAGCTCAGCTCGGGCCAGGAATTGAACCAGCGACCCTGTTGCTCAGAGCTCGCACTTTTGAGCGAGCTCTTAACCAACTGAGCCACTCGGCCAGCCATTACTTTCCTGCTTTGAATGAACAAAAACAACTATATATTTTATATATGTGTGTGTGTGTGTGTGTGTGTGTGTGTGTGTATTTATCATTATGGCTAAAATGTTTACTTTGCAGAGGACACAAGGAAACACTCTGAATTACACAAGATTCTCAAGTTAATATGAAATGTAATAGAATGTAATAAAAGCACAATATAAAATTTTGTATTTTCCCTTACCTGACTTATTTTGATCATGCTCTGCAGCACTATGAGTATTACCTCTGTAAGTATCAAAAGGCTTGCTACTCAAAAGGTTATCACACTGCATGGTGTGGCATAAATTCTCAAGAAAACGAAGAACAAATGATGCACTGTTCACTGGAGGGAGGTTGACAGAATGAGTTTCTCCATCAAAGAAGGCTATTGGGAGAAAAAGATGTCAGTTATATCACAGAAAGATAAGATCTACAATATCAACAAAAAACCCATCAATTTAGGAAATGTGATATTAACTCTGATTTGTTTTTTATTATTTATAAAGGAATAATCTTAAATTATAAAAGTTCCTCTCATTAAAACACAATAGTGTGTGTTTGTAAAAGCATTCTTGTTTAAAAAATATTCATAAAGTCAACAACAGAAACCCACTGATCTATAACAACACTTTTTACTATTCCAAACATTCCATGGGTGCAAAAGTTGTAGTATCTGATCACACAATCAGGAAAGCTGCATAATTATCTTTTAATCACTTCTTGAGTCACATTTTTATTCAGTTTATCGATCAGTCTGTTTTCTAAAAAAATTAAAATATATTATCAACCAAGGTACTTTGTCTTAGTGAGCTTAATATAGCATGTAAAAGGAAAAAATCTGTACCTTTTACCTCAATTTACAGTATTACTCCTATTCTGCCTATTTTGAAAGTAAAGTTAAACTTTCCAAATGATTAAAAGTCTATAGGCCTATATAACTAATAAATATTCTATCAATATAGTAAATGTGCCAATATTATAAATGGTTACTAGAATAGAAATATCATAAAATAATCTATATATTATGAAATGCTTGCCTTCTCAAAACCTAAAATCAAATTTGGAAAAAAAAGCTGAATGAAGGATTAGTTGAGCATACCAGTTATCACTTCTCCTCCACGATCATCTGGCTTAAGGAATCCAAACAGAGTCTTACTTTCAATGGCACAATCCATAAAGGCCTGCACAGTGTGCCGGAGCACCACATTCACAGGGCCAGGGCCATAGTGGTCAGGCAGCTGCTGGATTTTCTTCTGATCCAGGTAAGGGCCAACATTTCCATATTTGTTTATATAAACACAGACTTGAGAAAAAAAATGCGTATACAGATATAACAAACAATGAAATTGGTTAAAAGGAACATAAACACTACATAATTACTGTATCCCACTAGCCACACTTCACTCAAACAGAACCTAAATATAGTAACATCAATGATCATTTCTTCTACCTAAAAATATGTACGTAAATATATTTTATATATGTGTAAAAATGTTAAAACTGGAAAGAAATAATCTAAATATTTATTCAATTTTTTAGAATTTTGCCCAAACTGATTATAATAAAAACTATAATAATGAATGTCAACTATACACACACACACACACACACACACATATATTCATTCACAGAATGTGGAGTACAGCATAGGGAATGTAGTCAATGGAAATGCAATAGCTATATATGATGTCGGAGGGACCGTAGACTGGGGGGGGTATCACTTTGTGAGGGGTATAAATGTCTAACTAGCACATTGTTTTGTACACCTGAAATTAATTTTAAAAAAACTATGGAAGTTTTAGTAGCATCACAAAACAATTCACACATTCCCACATTATATAAAATGATATAAAGATAGATAAATATTTTCACCATTTAACTGTGCAAACAGTGTAGGAATTTTCTTTCAAAATTGGTCATGTTAATACACTCCTTTTTGAACTGAATGTATTTTATTTAGATCACCAATATTGCACCTTCATTACATTGCCTAATGTAACCAAATAACTTAGGACATATGTCACAGTAAATTCTAATGACCTAGAGAAATTTTAATTAACTTTAATAAAAATGGTCTTTATATACATGCCAAAGTTTCACTGAAGAAAATTTAAATATAAATGCTTTTAGTATAATAAAATCATATGATTTAGAAGCAAATCATCTATAATCACACAAGTGTCAAGTTTCCATAATTCTTCTTCACTGAGGATCAACAAATACAAATCAACATATAATACAATATGAAGGTACATTACCACATGTAAAAATATAATGTCTCCCTAAATCAAGAAGTACATTATTTTTATCCATTCCCCATTACTTAACTTATATTGGAAAATTTTCATATGTAAATTTTCATATATTCAGCCTAAAAAAAACCATTAATCTCACATTCATGATGTTGAAATATATAATTCAATTTTGTGACAATAGCCAGAGGAAGGATGAACTCTGTCACAGAAATGAAACAGCTATAAAAAACTTTACCTGTGGTGCTGATAGTATGGACAAAGTTCTAATGAACACAAGTGAAGCTAAAGAAGGATTTCAATGTTTTATCTCATTTGCATTACACTTATTTAGCTAGTCTCTCCTATCAATGAACTAAAAATCAGAAATAATAACTGACAAAAAGAGTTATGTTACAATAATCATTTTTTTAAATGATTTGTATTTCAAAAAATTAAAATTTAATTTCTTTTTAGTCAGGAAAGAAAAATTGGGGTAAAAAGCCCAGGGAACAGAAGAGTATATAAGGAAGGTAATTAAGGATCTAGGAGACAAAGCAATAGAACATGCTTTTAAAAATAGGACAGGAATAAACAATGTGCACATGACAAATAAAAGGAATTGATTAGAAAAAAAAATTGATTAGTCTGGGTGTCTGTCATTTCATACTCTTCACATAGCAGAGAACAATTTCAAGTCATCATGTCCCTAGACAGACAATAATCTGTCAAGATTTTAAAAGACATTAAAAAAAGGTTTTGAGGTAGCTTTAAAAATATTTACAAGACAAAAAAGAGAAATTGTGAAATGAGGGGAAAACAAGAATAGATTTGATGATGTAAATTTTATAAATCTTACTAAGATGGATAAAAAACTTGAAGGGTATTGAATTTTCAAGTGACTCAGGTATTTAGACCGTTTTTCCTTCATCAAAATGAACATCAAAATGAACAGTGAGAATTTCAAAATCCTTTTACTATGAAAAATGCTAAAAGAAATATTTATCTTTATGTTTTTCCTCTTGTTTCTAGGACTTCAAAGACACTGAAAATTAGACAGAATAAAAGATTAGTAATTTTATACTCTTTTAAAAATACTAATTTACCTGTAGACATCATTATTTTAGAGCCAGGAGGGGGATCCTTATATGGAACACCACGGCCCCTCATCAGCATCTTTACAGAAACTGAAGAAGTAGAACACACAACAGGAATACCTTTTTCCTATAAAAAAACAAACACAAACATAAATAAACAAACACAAGTATACATTATTCTTTAAAAAATTCCTAGATAAGGAGGTAAAGAAATTATCGGCATCAATGGTTCACAAATGATCAGTTGTCAGAAGTCCCCAGGGCTGGAAACCCCTGTGTGAATTTGTCACAAATTCAATACTTTCCAAACTGTGCTCCTCAGAGTGGTCCATGATCTGGTCAGGTGGGAGAGGAAGAGACCAAGGGGCTACGATTCTCAGTATCCCTGCTCTAACTGGTCACATTTTAGCCAAAAGAGTTCACTCTGTAAGTTGTTTTATTTTTTGAGGTTCCCTATAAGACAAGTTTTTTTCACACTGCTAAAGAAACATCTGTAAATCTAATACAGCAATACATCAAATGGAGGTGATTCGGAACCTCAACAAAACAAAGGACAGAGCTTGTCTTTAGAAAGCAGTCACTCATCTGGTTTTTACTGTATCTAGTCTGCATTTCTCCATATTACACAGGATGATTCTGACAAAATTACAAGTGGCTTGCATATAAAATTATGTCTATTGTATATAAGAACCAAATGTCTTCTGGCCATTGTTAAACATCACTAGTGTCTTATTTTATATCAACTCTTGGGGTTTTCTTGGAGCTACCTTCAAACACAGCTCTCCAATATCAGAGAAGGGGCTCTTGTGCCTAGAAAAGGTTAATAACAGAGGACATTTAAATGGCAGGGACAAAGGAGAAAAAAATAGGATAACATTCAATGTTGTTGAATTTTTCTTTATTTGTTTAAATTCGTAACTGTCATTTGGGTTCACAGCATTTTTAAATCATGTTAATTTTAAAGTATTAAATTGCAATTATTATGTTGACCTTTCTTGTTCTTTCAGTATTTTAAAAATCTGAAATCTGAATCCTTTGACTTATGACATACCAAAATAGTATATTTGTATTAACATGATAAATAAAGGTACATGTATATTTGGAAAATGTGTTTCTACACCTCTAGAATCCTTTGGGGAGGTGGGAGAAAATGATTGACAAAGCAGTCTATTGCAAGAATAATTCTTACTCTAGTTCAAAGACTTTTTAACTAAACCATCACATGGCAGTACTGAAACAGGGATATAGGTAACTAACTGCATGTGAGTCTTCATCCTTTCACGATGAAATAATGAAGCTGGAGAAGATGAAGGTGAATTGAAATTCTTCCTTTGAAACAAACAGTTTATTATCCAAAAAATTACAGTATTTGTCCCTTGCCCATCCAGAACACCAAATAAACAATATTTTCAAAAAGATCTCTTTAAAATTGTCAAATTAATATTGGAATTATTTTAAAATACAGGACTCAAAAGAAACATTTTGGAGTTATCTTCTGTTTTCACCATTATACCAACTAATCACGACTTTTTCAGCAGCTGGAAAATATGCATTAAACATATGCATCAATGACATGTTTGATACATTTTAATTTTTAAAATGCATTTAAAATATTGTTTCCCTTTAAATTTCATTAACTTTTCTTAATTTTATGTAATTTATTTTTAATTTGAAAAATTTCATCTGCTAATGATTATATTAAAATAATCTGCTTATGGGCCGGCCGAGTGGCGCGATGGTTAAGAACTCGCTTGGGACGCCAGAGGGCCCCGGTTCGGATCCCACATATGAGGGCCAGTGACACTGCCCTCCACAGCTAAGATGCTGAACAACAGCTCAACCTGGAGCTGGGCTGCCAGTGAGTCGCCGGCGACGGCGTAGGCTGCAGCCCCTTTGGCAGTGGGTTGCCATGGGCTACCGTGTGTAGCCAGCAGCCAGCGTGAGCGGCCAGCAGCCGCAGTGAACGGCCGTCCAGAAGCCGGCGACTGATCTGCCTCACCAGGGAAGAGCGCAATGATGGTGCCAACTTGGGCCAGTGAAGCAACATCCTCCACAACTAGATTGAAGAACAAAATGACAGCAACTTGTCTGTTCCCCTTCAAAAAAATAATAAATAAATAAATAATCTGCTTATGATTTTTTCAATGTTTATGATTTTATGTAAGAAATATATTCAGTTTGATTGATTTTTGGGTTTTATAAATTTTGAATGATTTTTAAAATAAAAATATCAGTATTAATGTAAGTATTTTTAAGTATTGTGATTTTGATCCATACTGCTAACAGTTAAAATGAAACAGAAATGTTATATCTATTGGTATGAAATGGATGAACTCAGAAATGTTTAAGATAATACTACTGAAATCTAATTCAGTTCTAATAGATCTAAAAAGATTCTATGTCTTTATATTTAGAGTGTATCTCTTGTAGACAGGATATATTTTGGTCTTTTAAAACTTCATTTTGATAAGCTGCTTTTTAACCGGAGAGTTTAGTCCACTAACCATTAAAGAAATTATGAATACATTTGGGTCCGGGTCTACTGTTTTCTATTTGTCTCTGTGTTTTGTTCCTGTGTTCCTCCTTTTCTGTCTTTTATTATTATTACTTGAATATGACTTAGAATTCCATTTTAATTTTCCTACTGGCTTTTTAGCTATACTTCTTTGCATTTATGTTTTTACAATATGCCCTGGGGATTACAATGTACAATCCACATAAAGTTAATACTGTTACTACTTAACATAAATTGTTGAAAACTTGCAATGATACAAATCTATGTCCCTCAGCCCAAGACTTTATACTATAATTGTTTTATGTATTACATCTATGTCTGTTTTAAATCCCCCAAGACTGTATTATAATTATCGCTTTAAATAGTCACATTAAGGAGAAAAAAAAATAGAAAGCCATTTGCATTTATTTACCCAGAGATAAACTTCCTTCAACATTTCTTATAGTGCTTGTCTACCAGTGATTAATTCTCTCAGTATGTTTTTATCTGAAAATGTCTTTAGTTCACCTTCATTCTTGAAGGGGATTTTTGCCAGATATAGAATTTTGTTTGTGTAACACCCTTCCTCCTGTGTGTGCTCGTCCCCACCAGAGTCTGTCTGCTTCCATTTACTCTCCAGTGTCTTCAGGTAGCTGCTTTTTTGTTATTTCCAGGTTTTAAGAATTGTTTTCTTTGGGGGAGTCAGTTAAATAGGATGTGACTCTAGAATCATTGGATTTATCACACTTTATTGAGGTACAATTTATGTACAGTAAAATTCACTTCACACTGATTTTTAAAGTATACTGAGTTTTAAATAAACTGGCCTGAACATAAATATACCTATGCAGTACTTTTAATGTGGTTTTCAAGAGGTTGAACACTATTCAAAGTTTTAAGTTTGCCCAAGAAAAGAAATACCAATCTTGACAGCTATGTAGGCCTTAAAGAGTCTTATATACTCTTGCTACATTCCTAAAGGGCCTCATCATACTCTTAGTAAATCCTAAACAGTATGTTATAAATAATAAGGCACTACGGAGCCCTATAATACAAATTAGTAGGAGATACAACTAACCTTTCTTCTTGTGTATGGGCGTTTTTCCTTTGTTGTGGGAATTTTAACAGAAATTCCCTTCTTGGGGACTGGAGTACGTGCAGGTGGTTTAGTCCGACCTGATTTCTTGACCTGCTGTTTTGGCAATGTTACAGCAGTTTTATGTGAAGATTGCATTGACTGCTGAGTCACTTTAGAAGAAGAAGACTGTGTTTTGGCTGTATTCTTTGTAGTGGGCTGGGTCTCTTTGGAAGAAGACGACTGTGTTTTGGCTATATTCTTTGTAACGGGTCTGGTCTCTTTGGAAGAAGTCGACTGTGTTTTGGCTATATTCTTTGTAATAGGAACTGAGGAAAAAAACACACAATACAAAAATAAAAATAAAGTAAATGACATAATTAAGGTATTGTTTTCTTATGACTCAAAATAAATTTAACTCAATCTTTAAAAACATTCCAAAAATTATCCACTGAAAACCACTTAAAATAAAGGTATCATTTAAAATAAAGTATTAGGCATTTAAGATTTCTGATTATCAGAAAATAATCTAATTCTTCAGAAAAAATAAAGATGCTTTTTATAAGAGGAGCCAGTAACTTCAAACTTAGCACAGTGAAAATTTCTAGAAATTTACCTTTTGTCTGCTTCTAATTTTAGTCCTTAGCACAGAAAAGTTTTTCCTCTAGAAAATACTAACCAATTATGTCATATGCAGGAATCACTTTGCCCATCAATATAGAAAAACATAAAGCAGCTACCAACGGCTCATGTTTCATTTTTCAGAGGACAGGGGAATTGCCTGAATTGCATTTTTAATGGCTAAGGCACGTAATGTCCTTAAATGTATGTCTATTAACAAAGCTTCACATACTACAATATGGACTCTACATTAATGTTGTCATGGAAGGATCACTATCATACCCAAATGATTGGTATCTGCTAGTTACTTGGTAGCCGAATTTAGACAGTTTAAATATTTCAAATGAAGGTTATCTGCCAGGTTACTTTAGTCTATGTTCACAGTTAAATAGAGATATTTTAGTATTAATCCCTTAATATGTAATTTCATTACAAAAATTAATTTTATACATAGTAAGAAGTACTAATATCAAATGAAAATTCTTTACAGGAAGAGCTGTATAAGGTAAAACATTTAAACATCTATGCAAAAATCAACTACAGTAAAACCTTGGATTGCGAGTAACTTGGTTTGCGAGTCCTCCACAAGACGAACAAACATTTCTAACACATTTTAACTTGGTAAATGAGCGATATCTTGCAATAAGAGCAGTTTGTGTCCGGAACGAATTATGCTCACAAACCAAAGTATTATTGTACTTTTATTTTGAGGGCTTCATTTTACAACTTGAGACAAACCTATAACTTTGCTCCTCCCATACTCAAAGACTACGTGTAAATCGGACTTTCCATAGAGAACACATCTTCCCTACAGCCTTTTTATCTACCTTCTATCACTTACCATGCCAAGAGGAGAGAACAGCCTTCTCACAGCTGCCACAGCAAGCAGAGGACCACTTAATTGCCACCATCACTTTCCTCCCTTACTTACAGCAATTCACCTACTTGCATCAGTGTCTTCTCACTTCTTTACCATCATCTACCTCATTCTCCATGCTTACTTCCACCTTCTTCAATAACTCCAGTAACCTAATTCACATTATTTCTTCTTACACAGTCTCCCCATGTTATCATCTTCAGGAATTTAACTATCATCGTACTTCTGATACTTCATCATCCTGACCTCATATTTGGAGATTTCAGCTCCTCACTGAAACAGTTATACTTAGCAATTTCTGGAACTCTTCTATCTCCAAGATAACCAAATGTGCCCTGTTTCTCTACCTCCAACTTCTTTACCTGTCATCTTTGCTTCATACCAACTGACCATGCTTTTTATTTTCATTATGAGATGTAGCTACAAGCCCTCTCCATTTCAATCCATTCAATTAGCTTTCTTCTGGCTTTACTTTACTCCCTATCAATCAACCTGCACCCAACTGTCCATCTCCTCCCACACCAAGTAAGTATCCCTTACTTTATCACCCTTTCATCTTTAATCATGTCCAGCATGTCAGCTCCCACCTCTAAATCACACTAGCATTTGTTTTCTCTGGTCCTGAGCTACAGAACAAGGGTCAGCATCTTTTTCTGTAAGGGGCCAGATAGTAAATATTTTAGGCTTTGAAGGCCACATACAGTCTCCATCACATATTCTTCTTTGTTTCTTTGCTTATCTTTTTAAACCCTTTATGAATATAAAAACCATTCTTAGCTCACAGGCTACATGGGCTAGATGTAGATGTGGCTCTTCGATTGTAGTTTACCAACTCCTGATATAGAACACTAGGATATTATCTATTGCTATAAATCCATGCTAATTTCAACTGGGGTGCTACTGCTGCTGATTTCCAACTATGTCGCACTGATTTCCAAGTATGTTGCCATGGCAGAACTTTTTCCCAGTTCCCATCTCCCTCTCACCTATTCCATTCAGCAAATGACCTTACTTCCCTACTGTATGAGAAGATTAAAGGCTATCTTTCGGGAATGACCATAACCATCCCATTTCTCCATCTTAAAATACTTTTATTTTCATTCGTTCTCATCTCTTCCTCTTGAATAGAATGAAAATTTTTCTCTCTACTCTTCTAAGTCCAATTCCCTTTTACTTACGTCCTAATAACTATCTGCTTTGGTTCCTCTGGGACATTATGGTTTCAATTAGCTCCTCGGTATTTAATCACTTGATCCCCAGCTCCTTGCTCTCTTATAACCCTCAAACCCCTTATTTTGAAGTTATATCCCCTAGTTGCTGCTATGCTTTCAAGTTCTTGCATGAATCCTCCTTCTACTTACTACCAAAATACCAAGGATCACCTATATATCTGATACTTCAATTTCCTTATTATTCTGTTTCCTTAGCCCCCTGAAATAACCATTTTTTCTCCCAAATATATTTTAAAGAAATTCTTTCCAAGGTCGCTAATGACCCCTTCCTAGTTACCAAATCCAAATAAATCCTCATTCTCTTAACCAACCTATTCATCTCCACAGTTCTGGCCTCTACCTCTGAATACATGGCATGAAGAAAAGGAAATAGATTGGGCTCTGGGTCTGAGTTTAAATTCTTGAGCCAGGTTGATATAAGACAGAATTTACTTAGAGGAGTATAGGAGGTCCTCAAAAAATATTTACTAAATTAATGAAAAATACTTTGAATCTACAAGTCAATGTTATACTGCCAAACTGAGTATATTCTATATACAATAACTAAGTCATAATAAATAAAATAGTAACTTTGTGGAATGTGACAAATTTAATGAAATCAATATTTGATCTAAAAATTTTGGAATTTGAAATTTTGAATTTGAAATTAATAAATCTTGAAAAACAAATATTTGAGCTATAGATTCAAATATTCCCCTAAAACATAATATCCTATGACAATATAAACTCTTTGATGCATGGTATACACATATGCATGAGCAAAGTAAGAAAATGCATTATAGGGTGGTGAACACACAATGTGATATATAGATGATGTATTACAGAATTGTACACCTGAAACCTATGTACTAACAACTGTCACCCCAATAAACTTTTAATTTAAAAAAAAAGAAAATGCATTATAAAAAATTTTATGTATGGAAACATTTTTTCACTTTAGAAAGTGAGCTTTCATAGGCAAAGACTCAGTTTTGTTTATTGCCAGGTCCTTGGCACCTAGAACAAAACACTTTTTAAACTAATTTAACTACAGAGGAATGAGTAATCATTCAATATATTAAATTTCAAAATTAAACTATATACATTATACATTACCTGTATCTATTATCTCCCCATCAAAAAGTAATTATATTATAATTACCATGCTGAAACTCTATTCAGTATTAATTAAACCATTTCAAATAAATTTGTTTAAATGACAAGATTAAAACTATATATAGCACTATAACCATATGTTCATAGTGGTTTACAAATTGAATAAAAATCTTTTTGAAAAAAGTATGTGAAATATATAGAAGGATATGCTAATCACCTTTAATAAAACTTTTATATGAATACCTAATGCAAAATTTATCTGGTTCCTCAGCTCATCTTCAGGTAGAACCGAAAAATGTCCAGAAAATGAGAAGTTACTGAATTGTAGAAATACAAAAGCAATTAATAAATCTTGGGAAACAATCAGAAGGCAGGAAATATCGCCAAGAGAAGGCATGGAAGCCTGGAACAGCGGAACTGAAGAAAGAAAGGTGATAGATGCCAATATTTATTGGCCACCCATTACTAGGCACTTCAATATTCATTATCACATGTAATCCTCCCAAACATCCTATAAGGTAGATATTGTTTCCCCACTTTATACATGAGGAATCTTAGGCTTTGTGAGGTTGGGAAACTTAACCAAGATCACCCATTTGGCTAAGAGAGTTTTGTCTCCTAAGTGCATGCTTTTCTAATATGCCACCTTGCTTTCTGTCCTCTTACTTATTAAATTTACTCCAAGTCAAAGTTCACATTTAAAAAAAAAAGGTCCAAAAGACAACCTTGTGAACTCCTCTGTTATATTTCACTAGCTAGTCAACAGGTACTCTCTAACAGCGGAAGTTTTGTTTGTTGTTTGTTTTTAAACCAGATGTGGAAGTATACTTATATGGAGAAAACATTAAGTACAGACAAAAACAAACTGGCAAAACTTTTCATGCCTGGGGACTTAACCTTATTTAATATTTACTTCCAAATAGTACTTTCATTAAATACACATTTTTGCTGACACATGAAGATGCTTTATTATTGAAAGGCAGAGCTTGTTTCTCTGAACTGTGAAGACAATAGCAGGCACATACAATTACCACAGAAAAGGAAATAAGCTTAAACCGCAACCTCCTATTTCCGGGTATTGTTACACATATGCTAGTATAGCTTACACATGGCTGACTTGAACAGGAACTAAAATGGCTAGGTGTGTCTGTGTGTGTGTGTGTGTATGCATCTTGTTTTTTATCTAAAAAAGAATAGAGGTATGGTTGCTTACTATTCTCCAAATTTTCTATCCACCATTTACTTAATACCTAGAGTGTTCTTTTTACCAGGCTAAGCAATTTAGGAAATCAAGAAAATAAACAAAGAGCCGGCCGAGTGGCTCAGTTGGTTAAGAGCTCGCTCAAGAGTTTGAGCTCTGAGCAACAGCGGTTCGAGTCCAGCCCGAGCTGAGCAGCCTCTGAACTGCCAACAGGTAGCAGGATGGCTCAGCTAAAAAAAAATAAAAATTAAAAAAAATTAAAAATAAACAAGATCCCAGTCGGACAGTTCATATTGCATATGTGTGTGTATTTGTGTATACATCAAATTCCTATCTACTTAAGTAGATATATAATTTCTTCAAATATACATGTAACCATACGACAAGCAACAAGGGCAGAAACTGCTCCCTTAACAGATGCCCTGAATTTGAGGCTAGAAATAAATGAAATCAAAAATTGAATAGCCAAAAAGCAAAATATGGTTCAGAGAACCTAAAACTAAGTAAAAAAGAAAAAAAAATCTGTCATAATAACCATTTTATTTTGGAACCTTTTTCAGGTTTAGAAATTCTTTGCAAGTTATATTCCTTATTCTTAAAACTGCATGTACACTGAAACTATCATTTATACTAAGGAGTTTTCATAGTGATAACTATAAAACCAAAGAAACAATATAAACTTCAATTTTGAAAAACATGGAGACAGAGATAGTTACACCTAAACTATCCAACCTTGAA
Source organism: Hipposideros armiger (assembly GCF_001890085.2). NCBI lineage: Eukaryota > Metazoa > Chordata > Mammalia > Chiroptera > Hipposideridae > Hipposideros > Hipposideros armiger. The sequence continues at coordinate 3,560,342 of NW_017731363.1, forward strand.
GCTGGTATTCACAGAAACTTAAGTTGGAGTGCCCAATGCCTCTCTACCTGGATATTTGCTCCTTGTCCCACTGAGCCCACGTTGCCACAAACTAATTAGTCATGGACAGCAATAAAAGCAAAAAGGAGGTAAAGTCAGGTGTAAACCCCTTGAGCTTCCTTTACTCACTCCTGCTGCCATCCCATTCCATAGCACTGGCTTCCTTGGCTGGAGTCTTCAGACACTGCCCCATTTCATCTCTCTCTTCCGCCAACCTGTATCAGAGGAGTCACCATCCCATCCTAGCAGCCTAACCTTACATCAGGAATTTAACCTTCATAACAGCCAGTCTGCTTTTCCTCTGACACTAGCTTTTTGAATACCCAGGGACTGTTATTGTCACATAAGAGTGACTTTACCCTTTCATAAGCATACTGAGAGTCTTTTAAATGCATGTTTATTTCCTATTTTCAGTAATAAAAAATCCTTTTTAGAAAACCTTATAGCTAAGAAAAACTCTTGAAGGAAACCACAAAGGCTAGTTACTAGTGGAAAAGGAAACAAGGAAGCATGTTTCTTACACTTGTAGCAGGCACTTGGAAGCCAGAAGCCTGCTGAGGATTATGATTTTTCTCAGAAGAGGTGGGGTAGAGATCAGATAGACATGGGACTATGGTATCAAATGCCTTTTACACCTATTCTCGCTCCCCTGCTTCTTACTACCTACTGTAGGGACACTGGTTCTAGATTAATTAGGTTCAAATCCATATTTGCCACATAATAGCTATAAGATCTTGGGCAAATTATTTAAATTCTGCATGTGGCACATGCTATATACACTCAATAAATGTTAGCTGTTACTGCCAGCAGCATCAACTCCATCACCAACCCTGTCTCTACTCTCACCCACCCTTCTCAAGCCCTGAAGGTGCCTTTTGCCCTTTTCCATCAATGGATTGGATATTGGGGAAACCTTGTTGTAAATGCCTCACAAGTGACAAAAAAATTTTCCTCCAAAGAAGGAACTCCCAATTTAGCTACATTCTCTCTAGCTAATACCTTCGGTCCTACTGCTCTTTTATGACCAAACTTCTTGAAAGACTAGCCAATGTTCACTATTATTGCCATTTTCTCAGTTTTCAACTCTTTTTAGGGAGCCTCTGGGTATTAAGGTCACCCACAACCTCCTAACAGCCATTTACCTTGGATGCTTCTTCCTGATCGCATTTGACTTCCAGCATTACACACTTTTGATAATGTCATCTTTTTAAAATTCTTCCTTTGGTATCACACAGCTACTCCCTCCTAGCCCTCCTCCTCCCTGTCACGTTTCCTGTGGTGTTCTCCACAATTAGCCACTTTCTCCCTACCCTCACCTGAGTTCTGAGTACTTCAGTTCACTGCCTTGACTTCAGCTACTGCTTACCATATAATAATGACTCCCAAATTGCTCGCTCTCATGTCCTCTTGCTCACTCAAGCGTTCACGTGCCACCCCCCTACACACACACACCCCAGCATAGGCCTGTCTCAAGTTCCAGAGCTGTGTTTTCAGTAGCCAAGTAGGCCATCTAAATAGGCATCTCAAACTCAATGCATCCAAAAGCAGAGTGCATGGTGCTTATCCTATATGCTCTATCTTGATGAATGACATTACCTTTTTTCACCCAATTACCAGAAGTCAGAAATTTTGAAGTAACCTTTGTACTCTTCCTCACTGCAAATGTCTAACAAAGCCTACCTCCTATGTATTTCCCAATTGTGCTCTTCTTTATGCCTGTCAATGACTTGGTTCAGGACCTCATGGCTTCTCACACAAGCTACAACACTAGCCTCTTAATTGGCATTCCTGGCTGCCCTTTCCAATCCATACTCTATAGGCCAAAAGCATGATCTTCCTAAAATATCAACTGTATGTCACTTTTCCACTGAAAAAATTTTAGTGATGCCACATTACCCATCTGAACTCCTTGGTTTGGTGTCCAAGGCCCTCTTCATATCTTCACAGCCTCATCTCCTCTATTCTCCAACTATCACTATAGATTCAGCCATAATCATCTGCTTCAGGACCCCAAACATTCTGACCCTCACTGCCTTTGTAGAGGCTGATCCAAGAAAGGCCTTCCCTCGTCAATTCTATTAAATTACTATACATTATTTGAGACTCTGCTCAATTACCAGTTCTGTAAAATTCAGCTTTGGAAGCACTAAGCCCCCAAACCATAGGACCTCAATGCTCATATACCACACATACTGCATTTCTCTCTACTGGCACTGATCTTATAGCATCTTATCTTCACTTACATATTTATCTGCCCCACCACACTGTGAATTCCTTTAGGGGAAGGAACCATGTAAGTCCTATTGTTGTAACTCCAACATCTGGTCTAGGGCCTGCCATATAACAGGCATACAATAAATGTTTGTTAAGTGAATAAATGTTTAATATTCAAGTTTTGTCCCTGATCTTATATTCCCATAAAAACAATTCAGGTAGTTGATGCAGTAAACAAACTACCATGGCTTGATCACAACATTTTACAGTTATTTGGCTTCAAATACCAATCAACCAACTTAAAAGTCAATTTCTAGAATATACTCAATTCAAAAAGGAAGGTAGGACTGCAAATCAAAACCACAATGAGACACCACTTCACACCCACTAAGATAGCTATAATAAAAACAAGAGGAAAATAACAATTGTTGGCAAGGATATAGAGAAAATTGTAACCCTCATACATTGATGATGGGAATGTAAAGTGATGCAGGTGCTGAGGGAAAGTGTTTGGCGGTTCATGAAGAAGTTAAACACAGATTTAGAATACTAGGTGTGATCAAACAATAGAGTGAATGCTTAAATAAAAAAATTATTACAGTAAAAGACACACTACCATTAATCCCCCTCAAAATACTTCCCCTTGCTTTGAACACACTTATCCCATCATATTTGCCACTTTCTGAAGCAGTTCTGGAAGTCCTCTTTCACGAGTGTCTTTAGTTGCACTGCCGTGTCTGCCTCGGTGTCCTGAATCCATTCAAAATGTTTACTTTTCATGGTCATTTTTACTTTGGGGAAGAGCCAGAAGTCACACAGTGCCAGATCTGGTGAATAAGTTGGATGAGGACACACTGTAATGTTTTTATTTGACAGAAATTGCTGTACCAGGAGTGATGTGTGACACGGAGCCATCCCGCATTATGATCTCAAAATACAGTGAATGATGCTGCCGAGTGCCATCCAACAGAAAGGCAAGGATCTTCAATATGGGAAAGAGCACATCGAACCTTAGTAACAGTGTGTGACAAGTTTCAGCTTGTTCGGTGCAGTCAGTCGGGTGAGCTATGGTTGAGAGAAGGTGTGTTTTAAAGTGTGCTGTAAATCATCCTCCATCATGACAAGGCTCCGTGTCACACACTGCTTCTGGTACGGCAATTTCTGCCCAATAAAAACATTACGGTGTGTCCTCATGCATCTTACGCACCAGATATGGCACCATGCAACTTCTGGTTCTGCCCCAAAGTCAAAGTGATTCAGGACATCGAGGCAGCCATGAGAGCACAACTAAAGACACTCACGAAAGAGGACTTCCAGAACTGCTTCAGGAAGTGGCAAGAACAATGGGATAAGTGTGTTTGAAGTCAGGAGAAGTATTTCAATGGGGATTAATGGCAACATGTCTTTTACTGTAATAAATTTTTTAAAATTTAAACATTCACCATATTTTTTTAAGAGTTCAATTAAATACTTTATTTTTTTTTATTGTTAGTTTCAGGTGTACAGAACAATGCAATAGTTACCCTTTTCACCCTCACATAGTAACAACCCCCCTCCCCCCATCCACTGCCCTCCCACCCCCGATATCATGCTTATCTATTACAGTTCCATTGAATCCGTTCCCGCACTCTACTCCGTGTCCCGAGGTTATATGTATAT
>NW_017731363.1:3565228-3583028 GCF_001890085.2 Hipposideros armiger
ATATTTGGGATATTAATCCCTTATCTGATATATCATTATCAAATATCTTCTCCCATTCAGTAGGCTTCCGTTTTGTTTTATTGATGGTTTCTTTTGTTGATTCACCATATTTTTTATCACACCTCGTATGAACCAGGAATTCCACTCCTAAGTTCATACTCAAAAGAAATGAAAAAGGGGACTCAAACAAGTACATGTATGGTTATGTTCACAGCAGCAGTATTCACACTAGCCAAAAGGTGGGAGCAACCCAAATGTCCATCAATGGATAAATGGATAAATAAATGTGTGGTATATCCACACAATGGAATGTTATTTAGCCATAAAAAGGAATTGAAGTTCTGACAGATGCTGTGGCATGGATAAACACTGAAGATATTTTAAGAAGCCAGACACAAAATCACATATTTTATGATTCTATTTACATGAAATGTCTAAAGTAAATCCGCAGAAACAGAATACAGACTGGTGGTTACCAGGGGCCAGTGGTAGGAGGGAATGAAGAGCAACTGCTTAATGGGTACTGGGTTTTCTTTTAGGGTGACAAAAATGTTTTGGAACTAGATAGAGGTGGTAGTTGCACAACACTGTGAATGTACTAAGTACCCCTGAATTATGCATTTTAAAATGGCTAATTTTAGGGCCGGCCGAGTGGCTCAGTTGGTTAACAGCTCACTCAAGAGTGTGAGCTCCGAGCAATAGCAGTTCGAGTCCCAGCCTGAGCTGAGCTGCCGCTGAGCTGCCAACAGGTGGCAGGATGGCTCAGCTAAAACAAAATAATAATCATCATAATAATAATAATCATAATAATAATAATATAAAATGCCCCAACAAAGATAGACAACCTAGCTACTTTTTTGAATAACAGTAGAATCAGAAATTCTAAATATTTAGATGTCTCTAAGAAAACAGCTATTCAAGAGTAGATCCCCTCAGTACCACAAGCAGACTCAGCAGAACATAATCATAAAAGCATGTCTGTTGCCCAAGCAGTTGATCATCCAAGATACACAGTATTTCTAGTACTTCCATTCACAGGTGCAGAGGCACTCTCTGTCCTGGTCAGACACTCCCCAAACCTCAATACTGTCTCTCATAGTTCTCTGCTTATCACTCTTCCTTTTGTCATCACTTAAAAACTTCTCTACAATACTGCTTTTTCACTATCTCTCACTTTCCTACTGTGCCCAAAACAAGCATAAAAGTCCTTTTCAAGCATCCCCCTCTTTATTTAAAAAGGTTTACTTGTTTTACAACTAATCATTACAAGGAAAAAGGATGGCAAACACTGGAGAAATTACAAAGGAAAACAAGGTCTCTAATTTTTACTAGTAGTTGTCCCTGTTTTTATGGAAATGGGACCTCTTTTCATATTTTAACCCTTCTGGGACCTTGCACCAAGTTACTTATGCTAACCTGAGGGCTCTGCCCAGTTCCCTGTTCATTTACCCAGCAGAGATGGTTTGGTTGCCATGGTCGGAGTAATATACAGTGACCAAACCCAGCACTGTGGCCTTAGCTCCTCCATCATCCTTCCCGAGTCTCCTTGATGACCCATGTGAGTTTCCCTCTCAATACCAAGAACCACAATTTTACAGTATTTTTAGTATTTTAATTTTTAAGGTACTTTTATACCTTAAACATGTAAAAAAAGGTAACCCCACCCAGAAAGAAAGAAATCATTCACTCAGAAAAGTAAAGATCTGCTTTTGGGGTCCGACAGACATCCCTATTTGGGAAGTGCTGCTATGTCTTTTCCAGCAGCTTCAAAAAGCTATGTCTGGACAACTAACCCAAAACCAAATATACTGAAAGGATCTGTAGTTTTGATCTACTCCCCACTATCTCCCATTTCAAAACAGAGCTTGGAGATCCAAGATAGATTAAAGAAGGGACAAGAAACTCTTCATACACCTTATAAAACATACTTTAATTTGCATAGAATATTCTATCTTAAGGTTATTGAAAATTTATAAAAATATTACTGGGGAAAATTTCCCAAACACAATTGAAAGGTTAAAGGATAGTTCTCTAACTTAAACAATATACAAAAGTCCAGTTAAAGTTATTTATCTCCATACCTAAATGACAGCGCCTTTTTCCTTGGCATGCATGTTAAATTAAAATTTAAAAATCTAATTTAGTAGAATTTACATGGTTTTCCTACCCTGTTATGTAATATCTCATAAATAGTCAGCCTAAAAAGGAAATCATAAAAATGCAAAAACAAGTTAGAAATCACAATTAGAATTTAGAAGAGCTTAACTTTAATAGAGTGTTGCTTTTAAAATATATTTGTTTTCTACTTGCCAATCATAGGTGCTTGGTACACAACTCCTTTCAGCTTCATGGGGGTGCTTCCATGAAGACCATTTTTTTCATAATCCCTACTCATAGGTGCTCACTTAAAAAGAACCAAGATTTGGTCACAATGATATAATTAAAGAAGATCATTTCCAAAACTTTTAATATTTTCAGAAGAAAGTTCACACAAAAAGAAGCAACTTCAGTTGTTTCAGGTCAATTCACAATTCATCTAATACTGAGCTTTTAAAAGCCATTCAATTTTTTTTAATTTTTTTTTTTTTAGCTGAGCCATCCTGCCACCTGTTGGCAGCTCAGCGGCTGCTCAGCTCGAGCCAGGACTCGAACCGCTGTTGCTCAGAACTCAAACTCTTGAGCGAGCTCTTAACCAACTGAGCTACTCAGCCGGCCCTAAAAGCCATTCAATTTTTAAACCACAGCGTTTTTCCTTATTGAATGACTTCTGTGGAGTGACTTCCATTATGCTGTTCTGAAAAATCAGCCGTCACTGCTATAATTTCCACAAAATACATTAAATATATTGATACAATATTTAATTAGTAAAATATGTTATCCACATTTCTGTATCATAAAAATACTTTTAATAACCCTCATGTAATACCAGTGAAAATTATATTTCTCAAAACTATAGAAAAAAAATTTTGCGATACTTTTCATTTCAAACTGGACATTTAAATGTTCAAGTTTGACTTCCAATGGGGCTGTTCCTTTTTTATTTTAAACCATTTTTATGGTGGAAATAACCAAAGACTGACTTCTCCCTTGTATCATAAAACAATTTTAGAGGTGGCTAATCAAATAACAGTGCCAACAATTTCAATAAGTAATATTTAGAACAAAACAGGATTTTTGAGATAACAGAAATGACTGACTGGGATCATTTAGTCATTTAGTATACAAAAGCTAACAAAGCAGACAATGAATTTCTTTAGCCACACTTCAACTAAAATATAAAGGAACTTTGGGGGTAATTCCTACCTTTGGAAATATTCCAGAGAAACAAGTTGTTGCTGCATTTACCATTAAGGTGATTCAGGTTCCACTCGGTAGCCTTTCTCCTTTACCAGGAATAAAACTGCCTTTCTGAAGAAAAGGCCCAACAACAAAGCCCATGTTGCCCAAGCAAGCCAGAATTTCTAGCAAATGGGGATGAAGCTATTTGCATCTGTTGGTTTAAGGGGGGTGGAGGTTGGAGGAGGGGACTAAGAGGACTGCTAAAGTAATTCACATATTGTCTGTGGGCTGTATAGACAGTGATCATCAGTCACCTGTTCAAACTTCCTTCACTCCTGCCTTCAGAGAAGAACCAAAGGTTACCCTGGGTCACAGACGCTGGAAAGAAATGACAAGACATGCAAAATCTAACTTCCAACCCATTGCGTATGTAGATAAAGTTATCCCCCCTGGACCACATGTCCTAAAAACCAAGACATTTTAATAGTCTCAAGAGAATTTGTTAAAATATATCATACAACAGAAACAAGAAAGAAACTCCAGACTCTGCTTGCAATTATCACAGTATTTAGTTGAAATACTTAAAACAGAGAAAGGACATTTGTTTTGTTTTTAAGATACTTCTTTGCATCATAATAGCTGTCTCATTTCACAAGAAAAACGTGTCCCAAGCTGTTCATATGAAAAGGAAAATATCAGCTGTTTTAAATTTCATGGCTTTTGAGATAATAATTTTGGTTGTTAGCATTTCTAACTATTTCATTTATACCAAACAAGAAGAGTACTAAATATGCTAAGTATAGTAGTCTGTATTTTATTATAAGGTACATCAAGGGCAAAACTCTAAACAAATACTTGAGAGTTTATTCAGAAACTTTCTGATGGGACTGACATACCTTGAACTTTTTACAGCTTTAATTATATGTATCTTTGTTACTTTTGACACACTATAACACAGAGAAAGAAAAAGTGATGCTTTATGTGGTTTTCACTGAACATACACAGTCATATAAAACAGGGAAAAGTTGATAAAGATATGTCCTAAAAACTAAAATCTTCATTTCAAAATTGAGAGAGGGGAAGCACGGGTTACAGAAACCACATATTCCTCTGCACACCTCTGAATAAACAGCAAAAGTGGCCATAATTTCTGGTTTTGTTTTGTTTTTAAATGAGAACAAGGTGGGGGAGTGGGGAGTAGAGCTACTTCTTACTTGCTCAATGGAAGCTTTGAAATACTTCTCAAAAGGCTATTTTTAAAACAGTTCAAAAGAAAAATGTTACATAGGATGGGCTTTACAAAATAAGACTATTACATAAATTGACTAGTCACATTTTTAAAAAAGATCAAAAGTTTAGATTTAAAAACCCACTCCCTTAGAATTTTAATTATGAAAAAATAAACCATATACACACATGCACACATGCATAACATAAACCAGCATTCAAAGAAGCTAACAGTGCCCAACATAAATGCATTTAAAATTTACTTAAATTTTTTTACTTTAATCCTAAGAAGAAAGTTCCTATTCATACAATTTGTCTGAATTAGCAACAAAGAAAACCTAATATTACAGTTATAGCAAATATTATCAGAAATGTTTTACAAAGTTGTGAAGAAAATGCCACGTTATCATTAAGTTCTACTTGTAAATTAAAGCTGTTTCTGTGAGAGGAAAAGTGTGTACGTGTGTGGGGTGGGGGGGAGTGAAGAACCCAATAAAATGAAGGATTTTGTAAAGAAAAGAGTTAAGATGGTCACTGACAGTCTGTGGTGCCACTATAAAGGGGTGCTTGGCTATACCTTCCTGATTCTAGGTTTTCCCCTCCTCCACAGTTCCCTCTGGACCCAAAGAATTCCTCTATACCCTTGGGATTCCACAACTTTATACTCAAAGTATCTGGCTGTTTGCTGCCCTCCTTCTTGGTCTGTACAGTCACAACTGCTTAAAGATGCAGACACTTCACGCCAGTGTGAGTCATTAATTTATGAAACTAATTTATAACTGATAATACACAAACCTGAAGCTAAGTTAAATAAAATCAATAAGTTCAAAATTTAACTTATATAGATAACTTTAAAAGTACTTAAGTACCTTTTGAGGTAAAAATATACACTGCCAGTAACAACCGTCTCTTCAACAAATGGTGTTGGGAAAACTGAACAGATACATGAAAAAAACTGAAACTGGACCACCTTCTTAAACCATATACAAAAATAAACACAAAATTGGTTAAGGACTTAAATGTAACTAACACCTAAAACCATAAAACTCCTAGAAGAAAACACAGAAAGTAAACTATCTGACATCAGTCTAAGTAGTATCTTTTGGACACATCCCTTCAAGCAAGGGAAACAAAAGCAAAAATAAACATGTGAGACTACATCAAACAAAAAAGCTTCTGCACAGTGAAGGAAATCTACAGCAGAACAAAAAGGCAACCCACTAAATAGGAGACTATATTTGCAAATGACATACCCAACACAGGGTTGATATCCAAACTATACAAGAAATGCATACAACTCAATAACAAAAAAATAAACAATCCAATCAAAAAATGGGCAGAGGACAAGAAAAGACAGTTCTCCAAAGAAGACATACAGATGGCCAACAGACATATGAAAAGATGCTCAACATCACTAATCACCTGGGAAATACAAATCAAAACCACAATGAGATACCTACCACCTCACAATAGTTAGAATGGCTATTATCAAAAAGTCAACAAACAACATGTGTTGGGACAAGGATGTGGAGAAAATGGAACCCTTATGCACTGTTTGTGGGACTGCAAACTGGTGCAGCCTCTATGGAAAAACAGTATGGAGAGTCCATGAAAAGCTAAAAATGGATATACTATACTACACAGCAATTCCATTTCTGGGTATTTATTCAAAGAAAATGAAAACACTAATTTGAAAAAATATATGCACCCCTATGTTCATTGCAGCATTATTTACAATAGCTAAGATATGGAAGCAACCTAGGTGTCCATCAACAGATAAATGGATAAAGAAGATGTGGTATATATAGTATATACAATGGAATATCACTCAGCCATAAAGAAGAATGAAATTTTACCATTTGTGACAACATGGATGGACCTAGAGGGTATTATGTTAGTGAAGTAAGTTAGGCAGGCAAAGGCAAATACCATATGGTTTCACTTACATGTTGAATCTAAAAACAAAGCAAAAACAGACTCATAAAAACTGAGATCAATGGATGGTTACTAGAAAGGAGGTGGGGGGATAAGTGAAAAGGAGAAGGGGAATATAGTCAATAATATTGTGATCAGTTTGCATGGTGACAGATGATGACTAGAATTAGTGGAGTCATCACACTGTAAGTATAAAAATGTCAAATCACTATATTGTACTCCTGAAACTAATATAACCAATATAAGATTGTATACCAACTACACTTACATACTTTAAAAAAAGAAATAAATCCAACTCTCCCTCCCCACAAAAATAAAATAAAAGCATTTAAGTACCTTTAAAAACAGGCATAATGGTTTACAATGTAACAATTTATTAAAAACATTTTTAATATCCTAAAATATTTAAAAAAATAATACTGGGGCCAATTTTTAAAAGAATCCTCTGCTTCTGAATCATTCCAATTTCTCAAAAGACAGAAAAACCCCTATATTTACTGTATTCATAAATAAAATTATAGAAACAAAATAGTAACTTATTTGTTTGTAAACTTTCCCAAATAAGGACAGGAAAAAGAAAAGATAGTTTTCAAAAATCACATATAGAGTTTAAAATAATGGTAGTCCCAGTTCTGGTTCTAAGTTGCTGGATTCTGAGTCTTGCTCATGTATTAAATATTTGGACTTTAATGAGATGACTGGCAATAAATTCCTATAACTGTATATGCTGGAGACAAAAGAAGGGCAATAATGGGTAGAAACCAATATATTACAGTGCATTCCTAAATATCTATCATTGTTTTAGAGAGAACTAAGACAGAAGATACAAAGGGGAGGGGGAGACAAGTTGAAACAGAAAACAGCAATATCAAATAAATTCTTCAAGAAGAAAATCTACAATGGGCCTGGTCTTAGTTTACGTGACTCAGTCTTCTTTAAGTTGCCAAGGACACAGCAATACATATACTTCTCTCTTTCTCACCAGACACCCTGTACAGGATAAATCTGATGGGCACGAACCAAAATCAAAGGACTTTGAAAGATCGTAGGGTCATAACAAGAACCAAGAAAGGAAAACCTAAATAAAATAAGAGAAAAAAAGCTACACAGCTTGTTGAATTTTCTATCCAAGGTACACTTCTCAGTGTATTTTTCTACCAATGATAAGCATAATAAGAACTTGGCTATTTCTGATTATAGTAGTGTTAACACAGGTGGAATTTTTTGTTAAAAAAAAGTTTTAAGCTAAATTAAACTTTATTACTATTCATGAACAGAAAACCAGTAAAGCTTAAATAAGTAGCTTTTTAATATAAAGACACATCAAGTAGCATTCATGGATGCCTCACTACATTTCTTAAGAAACAATGCAAGTGAATTATCTTTAATCATTAATTATTTGAAAATTTTTAAGTGATATATCCTTTTTTAAAAGTTGAAAAGGCAATTGTAGGGCCGGCCGAGTGGCACGATGGTTAAGAACTGGCTTGGGACGCCAGAGGGCCCCGGTTTGGATCCCACATATGAGGGCCAGTGACACTGCCCTCCACAGCTAAGATGCTGAACAACAGCTCAACCTGGAGCTGGGCTGCCGTGAGTTGCCGGTGACGGTGTAGGCTGCAGCCCCTGTGGCAGTGGGTTACCATGGGCTACCGTGTGTAGCCAGCAGCCAGTGTGAACGGCCGGCAGTCGCCGTGAGCGGCAGTCCAGAAGCCGGCGACTGATCTGCCTCGCCAGAGAAGAGCGCAATGATGGTGCCAACTTGGGCCAGTGAAGCAACGTCCTCCACAACTAGACTGAAGAACAAAATGACAGCAACTTGTCTGTTCCCCTCCCCCAATTCCCCAATAAAATCTTAAAAAAGAAAACACAAAAAAACCCCACTATTTCACCTTATGTAAGTACAGTACTAACATTATTAATCTATCTATAATTAAAAAGCAAAAAATCAAAATGAATCATATGTAATGTCTTGGGTGAGTATCCACTAACAATTTTTAACCATACTTTCCCCTAATCCTAAAGTTCTTCTGGGGACTTCTGTGAATCTTTACAAAACAGAATATGGTACCAGTGGGCACATCTTTGTTTCTACTCCTCTGCTTCCAAATTCTACTTTAACATGGTTTGTATTATTTGCATTCAAAAAGTAGTCATGAAAGCATTTTACAACGTCAAATTACTCATGCCATTTGAAATCCTTAATAATGATAAAACAGTAAAATATAATACCAAATATTAAAATTTTTTCACATTGAAACTACATAAACATATCTACATATGTATGGTTTTGCTAAGATATCAAGATTCAAAGAAACCCACACCTAGAAGTATCAGAATGAAACTACAAAACATCAATGATAACATAAAAAATTAGATTAGCTAGAGAAAAAAAATGACAAATTACAGTTGGAGAAAAAAGTTAGATTGACAGTTGAATTCTCAACAGCAATGGAAACCAAAAGGCAAAAGAATATGTTTACTGTGCTGAAAGAAAATAGCTGTCAACCTAGAATTCAACACCCAGAGAAAATGGCTTTCAAGGAAGGAGTTAAATTAATGACATACTCAGGTGAACATAAACTGAAAAAGTGTGCCACTAGCAGACCCTCACTAAAGGAAAGTCTGAAGGATCTACCTCAAACAGAAGAAAATCATTCCCAGATGAAAGGTTTGAGATGCCTAGAAGGAATAAAGCGTGACAATTATGTTGACTATGTTGATGAATCTCACCAAATACTGACTATATAAACAACAGTAATAGTTTATTGGACTATAAAAAGATATAATTAAAATATATAACAGTAACAACATGAATTAGAAGGAGATAAATGGGTAGAGTATTCTAAGTTCCTTTTATTAGTGCTGAATAAAGGTATTGATTAATTTCAGACTTCCATTAAGTTAAGAAAGCATGTTAAAATTCCTAGCATATTAAAATGACAGAAAATATAGTATATAACTTCTAAACAAGAAGAGGGAGGAAATGGAATGGGAAAAAATAATCTGAAAAAGGAGAAAAAAAGGAAAATACAACAGAAAAGGCAGGGCAAATAAAAAAGCACAAAATAAGGCAGCATATTGAAAACGAAATATAGCTGTAATAATAATATAAATAGATTAAAAGCTCCAGTTACGACAGACAGACTGACTGGACAAAAAATCAAAATCCAACTATTTGCAAGAAATGCATCGTTTTAGATAAGGATAAAGGTTGAACATTAGACAGAGAGAGAACAAGAACCCCAACCAAACAAAAGTTGGTACAGCTGGCTACATTAGTAAAGATAAAGTAGACTTTAAGGTATATTTTAAAAATTACCATAGAGTTACCACAGAAGGTTCAACTGAACAGGAAGTTATAAAATTTGTACACACCTGATAATGTAGCAATAAAACAGATAAAGTATAAAGTAAACACTGGAAGTACAAGGAAAAACAAACCCATAATCATAACGGAACCTATAGAGGGAAAATAATTCAAATAACGGCAAACTTCTCATTAGAAACCATGGAAGCCAGACAGAAGTCACACAACATTTTTCAAGTGCTGAAAGAAAAGAACTGTCTACCTAGAATTCTGTATCTAGCAACAATCTTTCAAGAATTATGGGGAAGTAATTATGGAGAAATAAACACGTTTTCCTTGGATGAAGGAACACTAAGAATTTGTCACCAGCCAGCCTACCCTAAAAGAATGACTACAAGAAGTTCTCTGAACAGAAAGAAAATGATAAAAGAAGGAATCCTTGAAAATTAGGAAAGAAAAAACCAAAAGGGCAAAAATGTAGGTATATACAATAGACTTTCCTTATCTTGAGTTTTCTAAATTATGTTTAATGGTTGAACCAAATATAACACTGTCTAAATGCCATTGTTCTCAATGAATGTAGAAGAAATATTGAAGACAATTACATTATAAATAGTACAGGGTAAAGGGATGTAAATCAACGTAAGGTTTCTAAATTTCACTTTAACTGGTGAAATGTCTACTGAAGTAAAGGACAGAGGAGGCAGATCTCAGAAAATATTGGTGAAGCCACATTTTTTTAAACACATTGCATCTCCTATTTACTCAACTCTCTAAAACCTGGCTTTTCAAAGAAGTCTAGTAACCATGCATTTATTTAAGACCACTAGTGAGCTCTCCTGTTGACTTTTATACTGCATTTGATAGTGTTTATTCCTTAAAATCTTTCCTTTCCTGTTGCTGGGGGAACCAACTTCATGACTTTCCTACATTTATATATACTTTTTCTCAGTGTCCTAAATTGACTTCTATCTTATCTTCTACCCATCGCTCATTTTTGTGTTTCTCGAAGTTTGGACCTCAAACCATGTCATGGAAACACATGAGCCCCACTCTGGACCTACCGATTCAGAACCCATGGATTGAGTTTCAGGGCATCAGCCTTGTAACAAGCTCCCCCAGGTGAAGTGTGAGAATTATTTTAAATGTTGACCTACAATTGTCATTGTTCTGTCACTGGTCCTCTTATACCTCCACCTGTTACACATGCACAATTAAAACCACACCCCAAACTTCCACCACTTACTATCAATAGGATATATAAGCTGCCTACCCCACTTGCTACCAACACCTATAATCCCTCTAATACAAAGAACATTTGTTTAAATGAACATGACGACTCTCAAACTTGCTTTGTCAACAGAGAACTATCTCTTTTAGGCTCCATACTTGCATGTGCAGCTATCCAATGGACATATCCACCTGGATGTCCTAAAGTTACCCTGAATCAGTTAGAATTAAGCTCAGCAAACAGTAACAGAAAAACCTAAAAGAATAGTGGTTTATATAACATAAAAGTTTATTTCTCTTAACAGTCTGTAACAGGCTAGTAAGAAAATTCTACTCCACAAAGTTCTCAGGGCCTCTGGCTCCTTTCTGCTTTCCCCTCCACTATGCCTAGAATATGACCCCATTTCATGGTCCAAGATGGAGCTCCACCCAAAACAACCAAAACATTCCCAGCATTGGGATAGAGGCAGGAGGAAGGAAAAGAGAAAGGTACATTCATCTCTCTGTAATATACTTCCTGGAAGAACACACCACATGCACTTTCACTCCATTGACTGGGACTTCAGTCTCATGGCCATATCTCACTGCTAGAGAGGCTGGAAATACAGTCTTTATGTTAGGCAGTCAAACTGTATAACTAAGAAAAAAAGGGGGGTCATACACTGGAGGACAACAGCATTCTTGGCCACACATTCCAAAGTCACTGTGTCCCACACTGAACTCATCATTTGCAGGATTAACTGCAATTTTAACTTTTGTCATGTGTCCACCCTACCACCATTCTGCCTGGCTAACTCCTTCTGCTCCCTTTAATACTCACATCATGTGTCTTTTGGTGAAGCTTTCCTTTACCCAACCACCTTTCCCTCCAGCGTAAACAGACTGGATGTCTTTGGGCCACCTTGATACCTAGCACACATCTCTATTTTTGCGTTGCTAATTCCATATCGCATTTTTTAAGCCTATCCCTCCATTCATCCCTCTCCCATTAGAGGGTAAATTTCTTGAGGGCAGAGACCATGCCTCATTTATCTTAGCATCACATGCACATAGATCTGTATCATACTAAATTTTACAAAAATCAATCATTAATACCTGCTTCCTAAAATCATGGCAGTAGGGAACTGGTAAAAGAGGTACCTAATAAAAAGAACATCATGGAATGTAACATTGTAGCATAATGGGATGTGTAAAAGCCCCAAATTACAGAAGTTACAAGGATACAGTAGTCCCGCCTTGTCCGTGGTTCACTTTCCATAGCTTCATTTACCCATGATCAACTACAGTTCAAAAATATTAAATGGAAAATGCCAGGAAAAAACTTGTAAGTTTTAAATTGTGTGCCGTTCTGAGTAGCATGATGAAATCTCATGCTGTCCAGCTCCATCCCACCTGGGGCATGAATCATCCCTTTGTCCAGCATCTCCACATTCTATACTACCCTCCTGTTAATCACTTAGTAGCCATCTCACTTATCAGATCAACTGTTGAAGTATCGTAGTATCGCAACGCTTGTGCTCAAGTCACCCTAATTTTACTTAATAATGGCCCCAAAGTGCAAGAGTAGTGATGCTGGCAATTCAGAGAAGCCATCAAGTATATGTATGTATTGGAAAAAACATGGTATATATATAGGGTTCGGTACTATCCAAGCTTTCAGGCATTCACTGGGGGTATTGGAATATATCCCCTACGGATAAGGGAGAGTACTATAATATGGCTATCTGCTCTTACCTAGCCATTGCCCTCCTCCACACACCTTACCTACTCATTTTCTATACCCATCTTTCTTTTTTCTGGTATAAATAAATATATTGAGGTGAATTTTAAGTGTGTTTACATTTGACTATACAAATAAGTTTATATTTAAGTTAGGCCAATGACTGGGTTCTGTGCTTAGACCCTTCTTAAATCTCAGCAGTTATCCATTGCAGAAGACCAGGTTCAGCATGTTTAAGCCATTGGAAGAGTCACAAAGCAGCTTCAGTATTTTGATGACTTTCTCTTGAAAGAAAATATCTAGATAATCATCGTCTTCAACTTACGAAGCACACATTGCAACTGATAAGCACATTATTAAAATAACATACTAATCTATGATAGCTTCCAGAGTCAAAATTTTTACAGATTTTACTTAAGACTACCAAAATATCCACTTAATTTGAAAAATGACCAAAATCATGTAAAACAGGTATGTAACAGTTATGTCCAAACTTTTAAAAACTATCTTCTAGGTATAAACAATGGAATACCACATGTGATTTTAAATTGAGCATCAACTATAAAGGAAGCTGAGCACCCCAATTTCAATAAAATAAAAGAACATGTAGTTACTTATTATCTTACCATGAGTTCCTGGTGGTTGTAATACATCTCCTGTCAGACGACACCATCCAACTGGAAAAATATCTCGACAATAGTACTTGCACCAATAATCAAAAATTCCACCCCAGCCATCGAATGTGATATAAACTTCATCTCCTTTAACACCTCCAATAGTGGCAGGGCAGATCAGAAACGGGTTCTTTTTGTCTATAGCTTCCAGTTTCATTCCCACTTTAAAAAAATTTAGAGGTGGTACAGGTGGTTCCTACCAAAACATTAAAAAAAAGTTTTTATTGTTTAGATATATTAAGAAGCATTTGCTCAACTGTATTCTTACAACCTTTAAGCAAACAAAAACTGAATTCCATGTTTATCAATTAAATACAAGAAGAAAACAGTTCTCACAGATCTCTCTGAAATTCTGCTCTACAACATCTTACTCTGGAGCAGAACCAAGAACCTGGAAGGAAACAAAACCAGTCTGACAGTAATTCGTTCATTCATTTACTCAAGAAATATGTATTATACACTATGTACTAGAAATTCAGGATTCACTGGTGAACAAAAATTTCAAAGATCCCTTCTCTGTAGGAGCTTACATCCTAATGGTAGTGGTAATACTGGTTAGGGGCTGGGTGAAGAAAAGAGGGAGAAGCAATCAACATGAAATTTTGAAAGAGGGAGTCAAACAAACCAGTAAATATGTAAATTATAGGGTATGTTAAAAGGCAATTAAGTCCAAAGAGAAGGAACAGTAGCATATACTATCCAAAAAGAAACTCAAAGTATAAAATGCAGACACAAGAACACGAAAGTCATATAGTCTGAGGTCACTTATGATATCTAATCCAGAAACAAATATTAAAAATGTATTCCTTAGTTTCAAAAAATTAAAGCAAGCAAATGCTAACAGGATTCTTAGAAAGCCCAAGTGCTATGTTAAAAGCAACATCTTTTCTTTCAATTTGCTTTTTATGCCAGTAAATGGCACCATCAGCAACCCAGTCACCCAAGCCAGGAGCCTGGAAATAGTAGTAGACCAGTGGTTCTCAGCCCAAATGAACATTAGAACCACCTAGGGCCGTACCATCAGAGAAATTATTGGGTTGTTGGAAAAGTCATGACACATTTTTGCAACGGAAAACATAGAAAAAATACGTCATGACTTTTCCAACAACCCAATATTAAACTGCTTTGGGGTGGGGCCTAGGCATTAGCACCTTTTAATTACCCAGGTGATTCTAATGTGCATCCACGGCTGAGAATCACTGTCCTAGAGGCATCCGTTGCCTTAATACTCACAATCCAAGACCACAACCTGCCAATTCTACCCTCAGATCTCTACAATAATAACATTAAAAGCTAACCTTCAGTTGGTTAGGATATACCAGGCACTGTTTTAAATGTTTTCCAATATATTCATTTAATTCCCACAACACCCTATGAAGTCAATGCAATTATTATCCCCATTTTACAGATGATAAAACTGATGCACAATTGACTAAGAATACACCGTAATATTGGAACTATAATAGATTTTAAACCTAGGCTGCCAACTCCTTGCAACACCCTAACCCATCATCTGCCTGGCCAACTCCAACTTATCCACTTCAAAGCCCAACTCTCCTGGCCTCTTTAAGGCTTCCCTGACCAAACTCCTGCTCACTCCTAGGCCCACCTTAAATGGAGATACTCTTGCTTTCAATTGTGAAACTACTGTTGTAACATCTTCACTTTTCTATGAATTTAAGGGATTCTCAAAAGCAGGTACACCTTATTCATATTGTTATTTCCAGCACAGTACCCTACCCAACAGCTAGCATTTTTTTTAAAAAACAACGAACCAAGGAATCATCTGAAGAACAGAAAACAAGCTCTCAACTAATTATTTCACTAAGATATAATTTTAAAAATATATCTAGTAGGTTGGTTCCTTTTTTAAATGCCCCTTTAAACCCATCTTATTATCCCATACTTTTCCACTGTTATCCTTTACACCCCTGCAATCTGAAAGTTCCTTAATTATTAGCCTTAAAAAGCCTTTTAATTACATATTAATTTGATTCTTTAAAACCACCCACAAAGTCAGCAGAGCAAAAGTATTTAATAACTAAATAGCTGTTAAGAAGCAGAGTTACATACTGCCACTTTATGAAGTGGCTTAAGATCAACTGTCTGTTACTACATATGAGGAAAAGGGGTATAGGGCAGATTTCACATTGATAGTTGATAAATTTGCGCTGGACATTCACAGAATGCAGAAAACATTCAAGGCAGGACCTTACACTGTCATATAACCGAGTAAGACTTTCTGTAGCAAATGAAGTTCAAATGACAATATACATTTTTCTGCTACAAAACAGAATTAGGAATAGCAGAGAAACAGAACAAATTTTAAGATTCAAATGTATAACTTAAAAATGTATCCCAATGTGACAGTATGTTATCAATGCCACTATTAGCTGGCAAGTAACAAAAATCAGAAAGTGATTACAAACAAAATACAATTTATTCTATGAAGATTTTCATAGTGTTTATTAATTCTTCTAAATTTCATAAATAGTCTATCAAATTTACTTACATCAGTATAGCCATACAAATAAATATTAACAGAGCTCTGGAAGAAAACAAACCTTTATTTAAAAAAAATCAAAGGAACTGTTCTTTTTGCATAACATAGTAAATAAAAGGGTTTTATTATCTCAGAACAACCTACCTCCAAATTTAGATAATTGGCAAAATAGTTCCCTCTGCTGTCCACAAAAGGTATTGGTAATTATGTCATTATATCAAACTATATAGCAAATAATACATCGTTTATACCAAAGTAATTTTAGTTGCTTTTAAATATGTCTTTAAATAATATGGTTTGTCAACATCAGTTCCTAAACACAAAGATATAATAGCCAATAGCTAAAATAAACAAGAGGGCCGGCCGAATGGCGCGATAGTTAAGAACTGGCTTGGGATGCCAGAGGGCCCCGGTTCGGATCCCACATATGAGGGCCAGTGACACTGCCCTCTCTACACCTAAGATGCTGAACAACAGCTCAACCTGGAGCTGGGCTGCCGTGAGTGCCAGCGACAGCATAGGCTGCAGCCCCTGTGGCAGTGGGTTGCCATGGGCTACCGTGTGTAGCCAGCAGCCAGCGTGAGCGGCCAGTAGCCGCCGTGAGCAGCCGTCCAGAAGCCAGCGACTGATCTGCCTCGCCCAGGAAGAGCGCAATGATGGTGCCAACTTGGGCCAGTGAAGCAACATCCTCCACAACTAGACTGAAGAACAAAACGACAGCAACTTGTCTGTTCCCCTTCCCCCAGTTCCCCAGTGCTGTTCCCATCCCCCAATTCCCCAATAAAAATCTTTTAAAAAAAAACAAGAAATCATTCTCTTTTATTGTGAAAAAAAAAAAGTTCTGTTCTAAAAGTGGTTAGTAAAGAAAGCTCTTTTAACCTCCCTCCTTGCTTATCTACAATATGGTTCTCCTTAAAGGATATTTCTTCCCAAATTGCACCGACCCTGAAGCCAGTCTCAGCATTATTTGCATTACCCCTCTGCCTACAATATTCTTATCCTTGTAGCATCATGGTTCATTCTCTTCCTTTCCTCAAATCTTCACTCAAATGGCACGTTCTCAGCAAGAACTTCCTGGCCAACCCATCTAAAATGTCATCCTCCCTTCTCCTTAGTATATGCAGCTATCAAACATAATATTGGTTTGTCGGAAAAGTCATGACTTCTTTTTTCTATTTTTCGTTGCAAAAATGCATCATGACTTTTCCGACAAACCAATATATACACTTTATTTATTGAACATGGATTATGATACATTTCCCCAGCCAGAAGGTAAGCTTCATAAGGGCAGTTTTTTTTACTGTGTTGTGTACACCTATAGTCCCAAGGTCTACCTCTGACCACAAACTCCTATCCATAACTTCTACTTCCTTATTTTAATCAACTACTTCTCTGACCTCAAGAATTCTAGTTCTTTAAACTTCATTTATAAATATTTACTAAGGTTCCTCAAAAAATTAAGAATTGAATTACCATATGACCCAGCAATCCCTCTCCTGGGTATCTACCCAAAAAATCTGAAAACACTTATCCGTAAAGATATATGTGCTCCAATGTTCATTGCAGCTTTATTTACAGTGGCCAAGACATGGAAACAACCAAAGTATGCTTTGACAGATTATTAGATTAAAAAGATGTGGTATATATACACAATGGACTACTACTCTGCCATAAGAAAAGATGAAATTGTGCCATTTGGGACAACATGGATGGATCTTGAGATTATTATGCTAAGTGAAATAAGTCAGACAGAAAAGGTCAAGAACCATATGATTTCACTGATATGTGAGATATAAAACTGAAAACAACAGGGCCGGCCGAGTGGCGCGATGGTTAAGAACTCGCTTGGGATGCCAGAAGGCCCCGGTTCGGATCCCACATATGAGGGCCAGTGACACTGCCCTCTACAGCTAAGATGCTGA
>NW_017731363.1:3583274-3590433 GCF_001890085.2 Hipposideros armiger
GCCAGGGAAGAGCGCAATAATGGTGCCAACTTGGGCCAGTGAAGCAGCGTCCTCCACAACTAGATTGAAGAACAAAAACGAGAGCAACTTGTCTGTTCCCCTTCCCCTAATTCCCCAGCACTGTTCCCATCCCCCCAATTACCCAATAAAAATCTTTAAAAAAAAAACTGAAAACAACAAAGGAACAAGACAAACAAATGAAGAAACAAAAACTCAGACACAGACAAGTTTAGTGGTTATCAGAGGGTAAGGAGGGAGGGGGGTGGTAGATGAGGGGTAAAAGGGATCAAATAAATGGTGATGGAAGGAGAACTGACTCTGGGTGGTGAACACACAATGTGATATACAGCTGATGTATTACAGGATTGGTACAACTGAAACCTATGTAACTTTACTAACAATTGTCACCCCAATAAACTTTAGTATAAATAAATCAATATTTACTGAGTACTACATGCCAGATGCTACTGAAGGTTCTTGATGTATATTAACGAGCAAAACAGACAAAAATCCCACCCTTGTGGTGCTCACATGCTAGTAAAGAGAAAGATGAGACACATAATGAAATAAAATATATTCCAAGTTAGAACTGATCAGTGCTATGCAAAAAAAAGAGTAAGGGAGATCCAAAGAGCATTGCAGGGGAACAGTTGTACAATTTTAAATACGGGAATCAGGACAACCCTCATACAGATGGTGACAGTGAGTAAAAACCTGAAGGAGGTGATTATTAACTATGCAGTTATCTAGAGGAAGTGTTCTCAGCAGGGAAAACAGCCAGGACCTAAAGCGGGAGACGTGTCTGAAATGTTCAAAAAACAAGGAAGCAAGCATGGCTAAAATGTAGTGCACAAATGCGAGAGCAATAGGAAACAAGGTCAGACAGAATAAAGGGTCACCTCATGTACCCTGGCCACGAAGGCCACTGTAAGTAAGGACGCTGGCCTTTACTCAGAGTAAAATGGGGAGCCCCTGGAAAGTTTTAAGCAGAGGACTTATATAATCTCACTTATGTTTTAAAAGGAATATTCTGGTTGCTGAGTTGACTATAGACTGCTTGTAAGGTTATAAATAAAGAGACCAATGAGGAGGCTAGGGTAGTAATCCAGGTGAGAAATAAAGGTAGCTTATACCAGTCTGACAGCAATGCAGATGGTAAAAAGTGTTTAGATTTTGAATGTATTTTGAAGGTAGAGCTAATAGGATTTCCTTATGGACTGGACATAGTGTATGAAAAATAACCACCAAGGTTTTTGGCCTGAGGAACTGGAAGGACAGTTGCCACTCCCTGAGATGGGAAAGGCTGCAGGAGGAGCAGTTTGAGATGTCTATTAGACATCCAAGTGGGGATGTTGAGTAGGTAGGCTAGATACACAAATCTGAGGGGGGAACAAAAGTTCAGGATTGGAAACATCAATTTGAAAGTCATCTGCATATAAACTATATTTAAAGCCAGGAATTAGATGAGATCACAACGGAATTAATACAGTCCAGAGTTTCTCAATCTTGGCACTAAAGCCATTTGGGGCCAGAATATTCTGTTGTGGGGGCTGTTCTGTGCGTTGTAGGATATTTAGCAGCATCCCTGGTCTCTAGTCATTAGATGTAGGTAGTGTATGTGTGTGCGCGTGCACACACACACACACATACAGAGTTATAACAACCAAAATCATCCCCAGACATTGCCAATGTCCCTTGGGGACAAATCACTCCCCTTCTTGGTTGAGAACCACTGATACAGATAAAGAAAAAGACAAAACAATCTAAGATTCTGTCACACCCTTTCATGGCCAGGTTACAGAGCATCATGTCACCACTTTCTTCTCAGCACCCAAAACCAACTTATCCCCTTATGCTTGTTGTGTTACCTCCAAATCTTAGTTCAATATCGTAATCCACTTTAACTATTTATACTTAGCTGCTGAGCACGGCTGAAGTCCCACATGCTTATTACATGTAGTGCCACACATATTTAGTCTTCATCCTTAGTTGAACCCTCCAAAATACTGTCATGTGTTCCTAGGCCATTCCCTCTCCCGTCCCGTACAGCAGCTATTCCAAACCTTTACCATTCACCTTAAGACTAATAATGTATCCTCATTATATGTTTATTACTTTGTTAGCCGACTTTCTCTCCAACCAAAGAATAAGTTCTCTGCTTCAGTGTTAGATCACACTAGACATTCACTCTATTTATGAATCCTCCCCTCCAGCATTTGTCAGTTTCTTATTTCACAGAGTAGTAAATTGAGACCATCAGGAACAAATTCTATCAATATTTCTGCCTGCACAGTTACAAAATTTAACCCTATCTGAGGACAGTGGTTCACTTGGTCTTTAGTTCTTGCTAATATAACTGATGAACTTCCTATCCAAATAGTAAAGGATCAGCTTTCTTCTTAATTGACTTTAAGTACCTGATATCAGTGCTTATACATTATAAAGGTCAGTGAGTATTTATTTCTTAAGGTTCTAACCTTAACACTCCTCTCTTCTCCTATATAGTCTCTCAGGACTAGCTCATTCATGCTCAAGCCTTCCATCTGTCCATTTAAGATAAAAACACCTCAATTCACATACCCAAGCAAAACTTTGTTTCTAAGTTCTAAACACTTTACTTCCAACAGTCTGGTGGCAGTTATCACCCCTCAAATTTCACAGAGGTACCCCAACATGTCCAAAACAAAACCTATCTTCTCCCTCTATATGTATTCATCTTCCTGTACTCAACCTTTCTTCATTCAACAAACAAGTCTGTACCAGGACCAATGATAAGCACTGAGAATTCAAAGACATGTTAACTGCTTAAAAGGAACTAATAGTCTAGGAAGCAAGAGACAGTGAGAATAATAATATAACCCAATATCTACTAAGATTAAGATATGCACAAGGTGTACAAAAGAGTAAAAATGGAGACGGGGAATTAGGGAAGGTAACTTGGAAGATTTAATACCTGACTTGAATCTTAAAAGAAAAATAGGAGTTAACCAGAGATAACCCTGCTCTAAAAAGAAAAATGGCATCAACAGGCTATTACAAGCAATTTAAAACATAAACTCCAAAGCAAGGAGTGGCAGCTGTAAACCAGATCATACAGCACTTTAAAGGCCATATTAACAAATTTATACTTCATCCTGAGTGCAATCGGGAACTTCAAAAGAGTTTCAAGGGGAATGATATGGTAAGGCTTCTGTGTCAGATATTTCTAGCAGTTGTGTGGCAAAATGAAAATCAGAGGCAGTTATAAGGCTAAACAGTCCAGGCAAAAGGAAAGCTTGTATAAAGTGAAGTGGTGGCGAGGTTAGAAAGAAGAGATACAACAAAGAAACAATTAGGAAGCTAAATGGGTGGGCCTTCATAATTAATTGGCTATCCAGAGGCCATGGTCAAGGAGTGAGGATGTGAGATGATTCCTGGCCAAATTTCAAGCTTGGCTGAAAAGATCACCCACAAATCAATAAAAGCAAATAAATCCAACAAAAAAACAGGCAATTCACAGAAAAATAAAAGGCCATTAAACACATTTAAAAAGCTCAATTTCAGTGGTAATCAGTTCAATGAAAATTATAACAAAGTGATATCATCCCTATCCCCACCTCCCAAAAAAATTCACAAAATTTTAAGATTGGTAACATTCAATAGGTACGAACATACCTATACACTAATAGTGGGTCATAGCTTGGAAAACCCTTTGGGGATGTAATTTAACAGTAGATACAACACTTAAACCATATACTCCCTTTAAACCAGCAATTTTACTTCTAAGAATGTAGCTATTCACACGTACACGAAAAACTACACAAGAATGTTCACTGTAGATGATTTAAACAAGAAATGGAGAGAACCTAAGTATCTATCCTTAGGGAGAGGTTAAATCAATTACAGTAATCCATACAACAGAAGAGTACAATACAACCTGAAATATATATGAAATGAAATCAAAGATTTCCAAAATATATATATTTGGGGGGGGGGAAATTAAATCATAGAATATATACAACATATTCCAAGTTATGTTTTTAAAAAATGAAACCCCACCTATGTTTGTGAATGCACAGAAAAAGGTCCGGAAGAACACAAATAAAACTTTTTGTGAGAGAAGAGTGGAACAGAGGAATGGATGGGATAAAGGGATACTCATTTTTACTCTAGCTAAGTGTATAGTTTGATTTCCCACACACACACAAACATGAACTACTTTTACAATTTTAATAATGAAAAACATAATGTGTATGACATGTGACTAGCTGATAAAACAATTTAATAACTAAAATAGTCAATGGCTTTTCTAAAACCACAGCCCAAGCTTGCAGGTGTTTAATAAAGACTGCTGCTAAACATCTCTTTTATTATTAGCTATTCTCACATATGCTTTACACATTGTCCAAAGGGCTTGCCTTTGCCTGTGTTTCTTGCTGGTAGGGCAAGCCCACTTTCAGCATTCATGCTACTCAAAGCTGTACTCAAAGAATTTTTCTTCGCAATGCAGGAATCATATTAATTGATGTGTCACATACTTATGTCTTTAATCCTCTTCAAAATTTTAAAAAACTACAGTCAATGTTTACCATTCCTGATATGATTAGCTGTAACAAAACTTAAGTGACTGAGAAAACAATTAGGACAGAGGGTGAGAAAGAAATATTTTGACCCATAATTTAACTAAAACTTGGCTTTTATTCATTGGTTCTTAACACAGTGTGCTCTTTCAACATTTTCTCAAGAGCATAAACTATTTTTGGAATTTTCCCTTTGTTATATAACAAGTTATTTCCTTCTAACTAATTCTTTCTGATGACTGTTTTTAACATTCTTTTACTTTTGAAATCCTATCTCTCCACGTAACTTTCAAGTGGTGTTTTTGTCCATCATCATTTTCTTCAATATCAAAGGTATGACTAACATAGTAAAGTGAGGGGAAGCTTCACTTCTGAAGGTAAATAAAAAATAGCACCGAGTATTTGCTTCCAGTACAGCACCACTTTCATATATAAGGCCAAGAAAAAGGGTACAAATTCATTTTGACTAGTGGAGGACTATAATTGAGCTTTCTTTATGACTTGCCATTATGGGCTGAATTGTGTCCTCCCACCAAACTTTACATGTTTAAGTCCTAAACCCCAGTTCCTCAGAATATGACTGCATTTGGAGGTAGGGTCTTTAAAGAGGTAATTAAGTTAAAATGAGGCCATTAGGGTGGACCCTCATCCAATGACTGGTATCCTCATAAAAGGAGGAAATCGGGACACAGACACCCAAATCATGAAAATACAGCCATCTACAAGCCAAGGAGAGGCCTCAAAGGAAACCAAGCTGCTGACACCTTGATCTCAAACTTCTAGCCTCTAGAGTGTTGAAAAAATAAATTCTGCTGTTTAAGCCACTGTTACGGACTGATTGGGTCCTCCCAAAATTCATAAATTGAAGCCTCAACCCCTAATGTGACTATATTTAAAGATAGGGACTTTATGGTAATAAAGGTTAACTGAGGTCATAAGGGTGTGGTCCTAATCCAATAGGACTGTACAAAGAGGCCATGTAAAAAGACAGCCATGTATAAGCCAAGGAGAGAGGCCTCAGCAGAAACCAACACTGAGGGCACTTTAATCTTGTACTGCTAGCCTCCAGAACTGTGAAAAAATAAATTTCTTTTGCTTAAGCCATCCAGTCTGTGGTACTTTATTATGGCAGCCCTAGCAGACTAATACATTTGCTAATCCAGTAACTTAAAAAGCATTTTTGCTTTTCCATGTCAAAGATGACAAAGTATTTAAGCATACCCATTAAAGCAATAAAACCACAGCCCAGTTGATGAAAGCTCTTTGTAACATCTTTCTTACCTTCTTAAAGAACGTTGCAGGTGCCGCTTCACATCCATTCAGTGTACGTGTAAGAAACATTGGCCAAGATGATGTATTCATCTGGTATCCTATTTTATAAAATAAATCAGATATCATGAAAAAGCCTTCCTTCGATGTAACAGCAAGTTGGTATTAAAAATAACTTTCAAGGGCTGGCCGAGTGGCTCAGTTGGTTAAGAGCTCGCTCAAGAGTGTGAGCTCTGGGCAACAGCGGTTCGAGTCCAGGCCCGAGCTGAGCTGCCGCTGAGCTGCCAACAGGTGGCAGGATGGCTCAGCTAAAAAAATAAAAATAAAAAAAATAAAA
This sequence comes from Hipposideros armiger, assembly GCF_001890085.2. Lineage (NCBI taxonomy): Eukaryota > Metazoa > Chordata > Mammalia > Chiroptera > Hipposideridae > Hipposideros > Hipposideros armiger. The sequence continues at coordinate 3,589,440 of NW_017731363.1, forward strand.
AATAAAAAACCAAACTTTCATTACCATTCGTCTCCAGAGAACGATTTTGTTATCGATGAATTCAAGAAATGGGCAAGAGGAGGAGCTGCACCCTCCAATCAGCACTACTGTACCCACTGTATAGCTTGGCAACAATGCTACAGTGGAGGTAGAAACTCTTATTTTAGAGAAGCCACTCTGCTAGTTTTACTGCTTTCTGGGGGCAATTTGTTTCATGCAACACTTGCTTGCCTTGATGCCAAAATTGGAGAGAAGCTGACATTCATCCCTGATGAATACACGCATTAAGACAGGGATGCACATGAATCACTGGCAACAGGTCCATCAATAGGATAAAACATGCAAAAAAGCTCAGATAGAAAGTCATCCTATAATAATCCTGTACCAAAACCTCCTAATCTAAATAGGGAAATAATTGTTCCTAAGAAAAAATGGGGGGAAGGATTTGTTACATACTCCCTTATAATAAATCAGTATTATTAGTGATATCTAATAAAGTTACCCACAGCATGGATTTTCTAGTGTTTAGAATATTGCATAAGAATCATCTGCTGGTCCTTATGCCTTTCTCTTAACGCCCATCTTACTCTATTACATCATGCACCATGATTTTTCTTAATTCTATAAATCCCTAAAGTCAAACAAGGATTAAAAGGCTAAAAATAGATGAATGTGCATATAAAAAATTCAAACACAAATAAAACTAATATATGATGTTAGAAAAGTCTGGGCAGTGGTTACCTTTGGGAAGGAGGAGGTTATGACTGGGGTATCAGCAAGAGTAGGGCCTTCTGGGGTGCTGATAATGTTCTAATTCTTGATTTGGGTGGTGGTTATACAGGTGTATTCATTTATAAGCTATACACTTATGATTCATACACTTTTCTTCTTGTACATTAAAGCTTTAAAAATATTTTACAAGTGCTGGCGAGGCTGTGGAGAAAAGGGAACCCTGCTGCACTGTTGGTGGGACTGCAGATTGGTGCAGCCATTA
>NW_017731363.1:3591848-3618374 GCF_001890085.2 Hipposideros armiger
CAACTTGTCTGTTCCCCTTCCCCCAATTCCCCAGCGCTGTTCCCATCCCCCAATTCCCCAATAAAAATCTTTTAAAAATAAATAAATAAATAAAAATAAACTCTAAAAGTAATTTGGAAAAAAGAATGATCATAAATCTGGTTATGTGTTTGAAATCCCGGCAATCACAATAGCTGCATTCCCTTTAAACTAAATACATAAACATATTATCATGTTGTAAATAGAGAAATAAAATCCAAACAGGGAAGCACTAAGTCTCAGGTTTACACTTATATTTCTTACCAGAATTCTGTATGATTTAAGAAATATAAAAATAAACAAAAAACATAAATATGAAAAAAGAAGGCAAAAAGCAGAAAACACCCCCCCCACCCCCCCCAAACCATCTTCTTGGAATAACACATCTCTGGTTAGCTTTTAAAAATATTTTAAGCCAAATTAGGAATAATTAACAATTAGAGCATAAAAAGATATTTCTAATAGTTATTATTAATATATTAAATTTTGGTTCTCAGGGAATTTTTCACTAGTAGGAGACCAAAAAAAATCCATTCTCCATGCTTTATAATAGGGAATTTTCATTTTCAGCATTGTAAAGAAGAAACAAAAACCAAAACCCACTATTCACTCAGAATGTAAAAGAGATAAACTAATCATTTATTTTCTATAGAACATCATGGTATGCCTAGGTCTTAAAAGAGAGAAAGAGTCATACACTTTTACCTTTTAAAAACTTGGTCAAAATGAGAGCTTTCTACTTTAAAACCTTTGCTGGTAAGTTCCATCCATCTCCATCTTTTCAAAGACCTACAGGTACTGACTCCTACCCTTCTCACTATGACTCTTTCCCACTATAGATGAAATGCAACTCCCAAGTTTGAAACTGATGTCTAGATGTCGAATAATCCAGCACTCACCCCCATACCAAAAATGCCGAATAGCTCTGTGGACATACTGACGGAGGAAGTGACTTATATCAAATGTTACAAACTTCTCCCCAAGAAGAGTTTCTGAATCTGCATGTGTAATCTAGTCGAGCTGCTTCTGTAACCATGTTTGAAGAGAGCATGAGTCTTCCCCTGGAGTGGCGAACCATCAGCACACATATGCCAAATGTGTACTTAAGTGAAACTCTAACATATGGTACTATTCTCTCTCTCACACATTCTCCACAGTAACCACCTGACCATTTATTTGCAAGAATGCCCAGGAGAAGATTTTCTTAAAAGGCCACTTAAAACTATTTCTATTGAATATTACATTGGTAAGAATATGTTATTTTAAAAACTGTTTATCCTTACCCAGTGGAGGCTGAAGTAAGTCCCCTTGCTTTTCACATGTCCCAATAGGTTGTATCTCTGTAGAATCCACAAGTCTCCAGAAATCGTTTTTGTTGTCACTGCCGTCCAGGCGTAAACGCAGCCTGGCCCCAATAATTCCAATTACCGTCGCGAGGCTCATCGAAGCTATATTGCGAGGGTCACGGGCTTCCAATTTCATACCAATTTTGAAGTCATTATCCGGTGGAATCTCGGACTATATAGCGGGGGTGCCAAAAAATGTATACACATGATGTATACATATTCATCTTTTGTTATCGGTATATATTGAGTATTACAATTTTAATACATTTTTTTCCTTTCTTAAAATGTGTATACATTTTTTGGCACCCTCTCTATGTGTACACACATATGTGTACACACACACACACACCAATTTTGCTAAAATGTATCAACTATAAGAAAAACAAATGGTCAGTTATGTTACCAGAATATTTGAGGAGCATTTTAAGTTAACAGTCACAGCAAATGGTGAGACAAAGTAAGAACTATTAAGGGTCAAGATCTCTAAAACCTCTCCTTGGCTTGACATGCAGCACAAAAACACTGCCCACTGCTGGTCTTACTCATCTGCCCACTTCCAGGCAATCCAAATACAGCCTCTAAAATGCATGGAGTAGCTTTCTAAAATAAGAATCTGATTAGGCCACTCCCCTTGAAATAAACCAACTGGCAGCTCGCCACTGCCTAAGATAAAGTCCAAGTGCTCAGTACAGTTAAAAAGCCCCCAAACCTTTAACGTCATCCCCACGCTATTGCCTCTACCCACTTTGTGCTCTAGCCACTCCAAGCCATCCCTCAACACTCAGGTTCTTTTTACACCCATGTGCCTTTGTTTTGGATATTCTCTCTACCTAGCATATCCTTTCCCTCATTCCAACCATCTCAATAGCACCTCTTCTGTGAGCCCTTGCAGTATAGTTATCACACTTCTCATAATTATTTACATGTCTGTCTTTCCCTCCAGATGGGCAATCATAAGGACTTAGTATACCTGACATTGAGCAAATTCTTAATGAATAAACGCAAGGAGACCATCTGGCTCTTAAATGGCACTACCACAATCCCACTAATTCCTCACACTACCTGAACCTAACAATCACACAGACACTCTTCAACAAGTTAATAGTTTATATTAATATATACAACATCTGCAGAATTTTGGCATACCTGTCTGAAACACTCTGAAGGAGCACATACAGCTCCAGTCTCTTCCAAGTAAGTGCTCCATTGGAATTCATCTGGAAAAAATACATACAAAATAGGAGGGGTTTTTTGTTGTTGTTTTAGTATTTACAATATATATACTAACTTTCAGAAATAAAATGGGTTTTAGCTCCAAATCTCTTTTAAAAAAATACTTCCTAAACACAGATTCAAACTTCCTGATCTACATTTGATTACCAGCACTGAAATAAAAAATAAGACAACTTCCTGATAATAATGGCTGATATAAATTATAAGACAGCTCTTCTTAATGTAATAAGAACTACAGCACAATAATTCTAAAAATGTGGACTCTAGAAACACCTAAAGGAGTTTTTATAGAGTAACAGCAAATTCTACTCATCTGATTCTAATATAAATTTACTCAAGACATGTGTTTTTACCATTTTATCCCATTAATGTGAAGATGCATTGTTTTTTAAGGGGAGCTAAAGGTGTTTAGGTGTGTAGTCTAACAGGATTTTACCCCTGCAATGCTTTATGGAAAGAAAAAACTCTGAGAACCAGCATGTTTTTCAATTGACTAGTAAATCTCCATGCAGGTGTGAAGAACATGGTGGCAGAGCAAAGCAGTAAACCAATCATTGGTACAGTCATTGATATGGATTATTTTAATGATCTACATTTTCTACCAAGTCTTGCTGTCCTTTCTCTCACTCAGTCTTCATGATATATGATAATGCTAGAGAAGGTCGGAAGGCAATGTACATTGCCTTGCTTGAACACTTCAATTCACTGTGCCAGTCAGATGCCAAAGACACTGATAGAAAAGCTTGATAGCTGTATTAAAGGTACCGTATTTGCCGGCGTATAAGACGACTGGGTGTATAAGACGACCCCCTAACATTTCCACTCAAAATACAGAGTTTGTTATATAGTGGGCGGGCATCGGGAGGCCACTATGGCACGGGGCAAGCACTATGGGCAGTCTATCTAAGTGTACCTGGCGTATAAGACGACCCCCCACTTGAAGGCATATTTTTCAGGGCCAAAAAATCGTCTTATACGCTGGCAAATACGGTACTGTTAATTCATACAAAGTTTAATTCTCACCAACCACAAAGTTTTTCTATACTCTCATTTAATTTCCACACAATACAAATATTGGTTATAACAGTTCCCCTTCCTGGAGGAATCTACGTTACTGGCCTCTCATATATCCTTTAAAGGATATAACACACTTAAACACATACACACACACAAAGCGCTGATAAATGTTTAACAACCAGCTTTTCAGAAAACACAAACAACCAAAAAGCCTGACTCATAGTGTTTGCACATTTCTGTGATGTAAATACTACCACCATATCTGGCTGCAAGGTGCCAAGGTGAAGTCACCAACCACAAAGTTGAGAAGAGATGTACACAATCGGCCCTCCCAAGCTGGTGTGAACCAGCTTCAGCATACCACCAATACATGTGTGCATGCATTTATATGTATGTACACATATTACATATGGTATTAAGCATGTCATACATAACACTGTACACCCTGCTTTTTTAACTTAACAATAAATCTAATAGACTGTCCCATTAAAAAAAATACTGTCCTGTGTTTAAATCTGCTTCCAGATGATGTGAAGCAAGAACTACCTCACTGCTTAAAGGCACGTGGCAGAATGTCAAGAATATGGGCTCTGCCTTCTTCCAGTCTGGCTCTGCCTTTTACTAGTTATGTGACCCCAAGGCAAGTCATTTCACTTTCTCAGCCTCAGTTCTTTCTTCTATAATAAAATGGGGGAACATAATGAATATGGCACAAGGTATTTTGAGAATTAAGTGAAGTAGCATACATGTAAGTCACTCAATAAATAGTATGTGTTATTATTATAAAACTAAATGTCACAGTTGTGCCTAAATTTATGAATACTGGATAGCTTTCTCAGACATGAAAACTGAGATCCATGGCTCCAAAATTAAACCAACCAGGATATTTCAGTGACCTCCTAAGCACTGACAATCAGAAGACCTAAGATTCTAACTGAAGCTCTACCACCAGATGGTGTTGGAGAGCATTAAAAAAAAACAACACACAAATAGGGGGGAAATCTGGCTAGGATGTCATTAAGGAGCTGACATCCCAGGGAAAAGGGAATGTAAGTTGGAAATAATGAAGTGGAAACTAAAACCATTTCACAATTATACCTCAATGAACTCAGATTCTTCAATAAACCAATTACATTTGTAAAAATTTTCAATGACATTGGAAAATACTTAATCCATCTCTCTAACACAATTTTTAAAATAATCTATCACCATTCGTATCCGAATGAGCTATAATTCAAGCTAACAAATCCTTTATATTGGTGTGCTATAATATGATCATTTTCTATTACATTGCTAGCTAACGACCATATGTAGGATTTAACCATTGGAGCCTTAATTCTTTTATTCATAAGGCAAAATTTTTAATCCGTAAAACTGTTCAGCTTGGCTGTCCATGTGCTGAGACCCTACCAATAACATAGGAGAAACACGCATTAGCAACAGGCTTTACTAATTTAGATTTGACACATCTACAACAATACCACAGCTAGAATTTGACCATGAGCCAAAATAGTCATGTCTGAGCCAAGCCTGAGGTCTCAGTCTGCCTTTGCACCTTATCCTCACTGACAGATTGGGGCGGGGGCGGGGGGGGGCGGCAGTTATGCTCTCTCAGAAAAGAAGCCTGGGAACTGATACATTTGTTCATGAGACAGGTGTACATACATAACCTTGCGATCTGATTGTTATTTGCACATGTCCATGGTTCCTTCTTGTTTGCCTTGTATTCTATTCTAGTCCATTATTTGTCGAAACACCTTTTGGCAAACTGAACATAATCTGTATGAGCTCCCTGGTCTTCTCGAGAGTAAATCAGAACCATAATGTCTTCCACCAATGTGAGGTTTGCGTTCAGAGTCTATGTAAAGAAGATGGCCAAAACATCTAGAGCTGGATGCTTCTCAGCTAAATGGTCACAGCAGCCACTACTTCATAGCATTTATCACAACTGTAGTTGGGCATTTAATGTCTATCTTGCCTCCTAAACTCAAAGAGGGCAGGAACCATGTTTGTTCTTATTCATCACTGTACTCCATAGAATGTCACCAGTATGTGCCAGGCACTGTCCCAAGGACTGGAGATGCAGCCGTTAACAGACACAAATCCTGGCTCTCTTGGAGCTTACCTTCTAGCAGTTATTCACTGATTTCTAAGATGAGATGTTTAAGGTCAGGGCCCTAAGAAATATCTGCAGATATCTGTCAGTTTGATTAAGTAATCTCATTTTTTTTAATAAAAAGTTTGAGAATTTTGAAAAGTCTTACTAGTTTCAACCTTTGAAAATATATATATCTTAGATTTTTTACTTTTATGACATTTTCAGAATAGGCAAATCTATAGAGACAAAATGTAGGTAAGTGGTTGGTTGCCTCGAGCTGGGGAAGGGCAGAGGCACTGGAGGAAAATAAGAAGTGACTGTTAATGGGGTACAGGATTTTTTAGGGTGACGAAAATGTTCTAAAATTGATTGTGGTGACGGCTGCACAACTCTGAATATACTGAGAAATACTGAATTGTATATTTTAAATGGGTGGATTGTATGGTATGTAAATTATATCTCAACAAAACTATTAAAAAAAGGAAAACAGAGAAGAATTTGTAGGGATGAGGTAGAACATTTTAACCTAATGGCATCCATTTCCTTGGAGGGTTCTAGAGGTTGGAGAGAAGACATGGAGAACAAATAAGGTCAACGGGAAAAATAAGGAAGCACTGAGGGCCCAGCAGTGAGATCGCCTGATTCCATGGCTATTACCTTCCTGTAGGAACAGAAAGTCATGTGTGAACTACTCCAAGAGTAGGGCTGGCTGGCAGGACAGGTACAACAGAAAGACAAGGGACAACAGGTTTGCCTGAAACCTCTGGTAAACACAGTTAAGTCTGCTATAGTATTTTTTTTATTCAGTTTTTTGTGTACGTATGACTTGTTTTCTCATTTTCCTTAAAAGCAGGTATAACGGGTCAGATTCTATCGCCTGAGTCTCTGGTGCAGTACTATACACATACTGTTCACAATAAGGAACTTAAAACATGAATTAATAACTCAGTGTTAATAAATAAAATTAACATGTATGATGTGCCTAGGCATTATATTAAGTGCTTTACATTCATTTTATTTAAATCCCAATAATCTCATGCGGTAAATAGCATTATCCCTGTGCTACAGAGAAGAAAAAATACTGAGAATGTTGAGTAATTTGCCCAAGGTCACAAGGCTAGTAAAGAACGAGGCCTCCATTCTAGTAGAGGTCTGTCAGACCTCCCTACGCCTAAGCTTTTATCCACTGAACTGTCTTTCAATCATCAAACAAGGACTTTCACATTGACTCCAATGTTAGAAGGGTTTTTATTAATAATCATTTTAAATTGGTATTGCATGGTTATTAATAACTAGATATCTTTAATTTGGCAAAATTTGCATTGAAACACACGGTTATCTTTTTATTTAATCTGATACCAATTCATCTCTAAGTAAAACCAAAGTAAAATTTTCAAAATAAAATACTATTTTTTACCTTTCTTGTTGCTTAGATTTTATATTTACAGTTTAGTGTACATAGACTATAAAAAAGGCAATGAATTCATATTAACACTGAGTGAAGAAGAAAAATATGTTATGTTGTATTGAACCACTTTAAAACCTACCTTTTTTCACAGATGTGCCTGACTGAGGAGTTTCCTCTTCATTCTCCTTCTCGGCATCCATTGGGCCTAGGGGGGGGCAGCGATAAGAAAATGAGAATAAATCATGAGCAATACTGAAAGGCCAAAGCAATAGTCTGAAAGACCACTTAGAAAAACTATGAACTAAAACTATTTTCGGATAGAAGACAGTTTTAATTTTATAATTAACATTCTCATTTCCAGGACTTCTTTTTTTTAACATACTATGTACCTTATAATTTGTTATTTTGTTTATTGTATGTCTCACTCCACTCAATATAAGCTCCAAAAGGGCAGAGATTTATTTCATTTTGCCTGTTTTGTTCACTGTACCCTCAATGCCTAGAACAGGACCTGGCATGAAATAACACCCTCAAGCATTTGTTAGATGACTGAATAAATAAACCAAAACAAGCTGAGTTGATCCTTACAATATTCAAATTAATGTGCCCTAGAAATAAAGTGCATGCTTTTGAGAGTTAAAATATAACAAGGAAGCTAGAATATAATGTAATGCAATGGACTAGGCAGTTTTTTTCCTGTGCCAAGCTGAGGAGCTCAAACAATGCTGGACCTGTGACTTCACCAAATCTAAGATATTATATTATTTCAGCCGCACATATTACAGTATCTATCTCTTAAAGAGCTCATTAAAAAATTAACTGTGGACCAGCCCAGTGGCGCACTGGTTAAGAGCTGGCTTGGGATGCCAGCTCTGAGCAGCAGGGCCCCAGTTCAGATCCCACTTGAGAGCCAGTGACACTGCGCCCTCTACAGCTAAGATGGTGAACAACAGCTCGACCTGGAGCTGGGCTGCCGTGAGTCGCTGGCGACGGCATAGGCTGAAGCCCCTGCTGCAGTGGGGCTGCCATAAGCTGCCGTGTGTGGCCAGCAGCCAGCGTGAGCCATCAGCAGCTGGTGTGAACTGCCAAGAGCCGCCATAAGTGGCCGTCCAGAGGCCGGCGACTGATCTGCCTCACCCAGGAGGAGTGCAATGATAATACCAACATGGGCCAGTGAAGCGACATCCTCCACAACTAGACTGAAGAACAAAAGGATAGCAACTTCTCTGTTCCCCTTCCCCCGATTCCACAGTGCTATTCCCCTCCCTCAATTCCCCAATAAAATCTTTTAAAAAAATTAACTGTAATACTATTATGCTGAAAAAATTAACCATAATTCCTTAATATCATCAAATAAGCAGTCAGTGTTCATATTTCCCCAATTGTCTTAATTATTTTCAGTGTCTCTGTTTGAATCAGAACCCAATTAAGTCCATACATAGCAATGGCTGATATACGTCATAAGTCTTCGGATCTATAGGCTCTTCCCTCTTTATTTCTTTTCCTTCCTTCCCCCAGCAATTTTTTTGCTGATGATGCCAATTTAGAGTTTTCCAATCTGGATTTTGCTGACTGCCTCCTCATGGGTTCTTCTGGTCTTTGTATTTTCTCTACATTAGTACTGGTATTTAGATCAAGAATTTATCAGATTCAGGTTTGGCTTTTGGCGGGGTGAGAACAGGAGAAGATGACTTCATAGGTGGTTTTGTTTACTTCTCATAGGAGGCTCCTAATATCTAGTTCTCTCTCTTTTTTGTGATATGAGCAACCACAGATGGCTATTGCCTAGATCCATTTGTTCATTAGTGGTTACAAAATGGAGGTATTCTAATTTTATCATCCTATCTTTATCAGCCAGAAAACTTCTATAGAGAGAAACCTCCCCTCTTCAGCCATTTACCCTGAGGTACAGATCACATAGAGAAGTAGCAATCAACACTTTATTCTTTTTCTTTATTTTCTAGTTTTCAAAATAATGAGTTGGATCCCAAGCATTCTCCACAGGTCACTAATAAGTTTTCTTTTTTAATATCATTATGAACTCATGGATTTAACCATACTTGATATGTTTCCATATTGCTGTTTTACCCTTATTGATGCTCGAATTGTCAAGTGACAAGCTTCTTAAAGAAGGATCTATGAGTGATGCCAGGTTTACCATTTAAGGTAACAGATCTACTTTCTGGTTATGACTGAGTGACTCTTCAAGATATGTGAACACTTGAGGGGGATATATGGGCTGCTTTCTATTTAAATGATTTGGCTAGTACAAAGAAAGTACATCTTTATATTTACTAAATAGTTCTACAGTAAGATTTTCTAATAGTAAAGAAAGTAAAACTGTGAAGGCATGGTTCCTGCTCCAGAGAAGCTAAGAATCTAGTTACACAGACTACGTTAAACTAACACACTTGACAAAACTGGGAAGAGCAGAGGACAACATTCAGTCTTCAGCCAGAAAAAAAGTCATGAGAAGACACAGGACTTGAACTGAGTCTTGAAGGAAGAACAGAATTTAGACAGCAAAGGTGTGAAGTATGTACTATGGAAAGAAAATACAACTCAAAATGGAGTGCAAATGAGTGTGGCATATTCACACAACAGTGAGCAGCCTTCTCACTGGACCAAGACAGGGTGAAGCATTTTTTAATCACTCATATTAGAATTAGAAGGTTTGGATTTGGATTTTGGTGTTGTCACAGACTGTTATATGACCTGTTCATTTAACCTCCCTGGGTGTCAGTTTTCTCATTTATAAAACTAGGAAGGGAAAACAAGATCACCTTTAATAACAGCTATTCATTCTAAAATTCCAAATCTAAGCACCGAACACCTCCTATAGATTTTATTTTTAAAAAGTCTTTTTCAAAAGTTCTGTCTACCAAAAGATACTCATTCCAAATGAATAAAAATATTATCTTTAGACAAGTAAATCTTACCTTCACTCACTGTTTGCCCCGTGTCTTCATTTTCTGGTGTTCTTTCCTACAAGGAGAAAAATCAATTAATGCCTCCTTTTAGCACAATATATTTCTAAAGGGCAGTATTATTAGAAATCAGTTATAGAGTTAGATCATTTTAACCTCTTTCCCTTAAATAAAAACGATATGTTTTAGTAGTTGCAAAGGGCTAGAGGAAGAGGAATTGGGGAGTGACTGCTAATGGGTATGGATATGGGTAAGGGGTTTCTTTTTTGAAGTGATGAAAATGCTCTGGAATTAGATAGTGGTGATAGATGCACAACCTTGAAAATACACTAAAAACCACTGAGTTATGCACTTTAAAAGGGTGAATTTTATGGTTAAATAAAAAAGAGTAGATGGTAAGTTGGCAGAGTTAAGATTCAAACTGAGTCCTCCCCCAAAAGCCCACTTAAGCCCATTTTACACAGAGGTGGAAGAATCATGACTGTGTTGGTGAAACTTATAAGAACTGTAAGAGGCAAGTCTAATAAGACAATTACTTGTTAGAAGACGTGTGTATTTTGAGCCACAAATTCACTCATTAATTCAAACTTTTCCTGCATGTCTTTGATATGACATGTACTCTACAACCTGTCCTTGCCCTCCAATAGCTCCATCTAGTCAGAAATAGGAATATCAACAAAACATAATTTAAGTGCTATAAAAGAGGTATGTACATGGAAATACTTAATAGGGCATAAGGATATCTACCTCCTCTGTGTGCCTATAGTCAGAACATGACAATGTATATAACAGAGGATAAACTGTTATTTATTTAAAAGAAGCCTATGGAGAATACATTCATTAAGCCACCCAAAACACCTTCCACACTTCTGATTCAACAGACATACACTCAAGCATCACCTTCTCCAAACTTGCTCCTTCTGACATGTTTCTCCTACTAACACCACTACTTTCCCAGATACTTGGCCTTAAAACCACAGATATGACTGAATGTGTGAGGTTCTCTTTCACTCACATAGTCAGTCAGTGGCCAACATGCACTATCTCATTTCCCTTTCCCTTGCCACTAGTTTATCCCCACATTAACTCCCACCTGGTCTAATCCCATAGCCACCTAACTTGTCTCACCACAACTCATCTCACCACAAGGGTCTTTCCTCACCCCAACCTACCCAATATAAAATGCCAGATATGGTCTGAGCTGTTTTCTGCCCAAATCACCTTCCTGCCTCAATAATTTCACTGACTATTGAACTGAACAAACAAATCTTCTGTGGGGCATATTTAAAGCCCCTCACAATTTCAAAGTCACCTGACCGCTACTGACAATCGCTAACCTGTGTTCTATCTACATGAGATACCTTTTCCTCCTCTTCTGCTTCTTGAAATCCTATACAACCTTTAAGGCCTAACATAAATGCAACCTCATTCTTGAAGCCTTTCTTCATTACTGTCATCTGTTTCTAGGTGTGAGCTAAGTCATTTATTTAACAAATATTTACAAAATTCTTGTTATGTGCTTGGTGCTATGTGGACAGAAGATTCACTATCTACTACAAAAGAGCTGGAAATCTAGTGGGAGAGGCATTTTAACAAATGATTCTCAAACAAAAGAGAATAAAATACAGGCTTTATTAAAAGAGGTAAAAGTGGTGTTCTGTGGGAAGACAGAAGGTGCAATAAATTGGGAATGTAAAAGAAGGCTTCTCAAAGGAAGTGGTACTTGCACTGGTCCTTTAAAGATGAGCATTTCAATGAGCAGAGAAGACAGGTTTCAGGCTGAAGACACAACATGAGCAGAGACTAACAGAAGCTCCTGCCTCCTCTACTGATTATGAAATGCCGGAGGTGCTAAGGTTCCTTCTGGGTTCTTATCTCCCTCTACAGTCTCTCAGGGCCCATGGCTTTAGGAGCCACCCACACACAGACAACTCACAAGGTATTACCTCCCCTTCCCAGACCTCTCTTCTGAAAGTCAGACTGGAATATTCAGATGGATTGAATATTCAATATAATTGCTAGGATGCTGTCAATTAAGGACTATAGCCTAGTGGCTAAAGAAAAAGACAAAGTGAAATGTAGAGAGGGTGCTGAATTCAAGCAGATAGTAAAGGGAGATTCCAGGTAGGCAGTGAAGGCATTTATCAACTCTAATCAGAGAACAAAAAGTTGTGAGTTACAACCAATCAATTAATTTTTGAGTTCCATTAAAATAAGTCCTATTACTATGCAAAGGGATTCAGTCCAAAAAACCTGAGGAATGGTCGCACATAGATGGTACAACCAGGTTCCTATGTTCTTTTCTCAAATCTCTAACCCATAAGTGAATTCTTAATCTCAACTAGTATCAATTGTTCCCATTAGTTGAGTGATACTGTAATCCTTGAAAGTGAAGATACATTTATAGAGATGACTAAAATTAAATCTTTGAAGACCTAAATAAATAAATCCATGTACCACGTTCACAAGTTTGAAGGTTTCTTGGATAGAAATAAAAATGCACAAACCATAAAATAAAATGTTGATAAACTGGATTTAAACATGATTAAATTTTGTTTCTCCAAAGGCACTATTTAATCAAGACGAAGTGGTATTGGCATAAGGACAGACATAAAGATCAATGGAATAGGTCCTGAAAGATCCACATATACATGGTCAATAGGTTTTCAACAAAAGTGCCAAGGTAATTTCAATGGAGAAAGGATCATTTTTTTCCCCAACAAATGGTGCTGGAACATATCCATATACAAAAATATGAAAAACAACACATATCTCACAAGTTAATACACAAAAATTACCTTTCAACAGATCATAAATCTAAATGTAAAGCCTAAAATTATAACATTTCTAGAGAACACAGAGACCTTGTGACTTTGAATTAGGCCATGATTTCTTAGATATAAAAGGTACTATGCATAAAAAAATTGATAAATTGGTTCATCAAAACTAACAACTGCTCTTCAAATGACACTGTTAAGAAAATAAAAGGATAAAAACACATATCTAATTTAAAAAATCTATATCCAGAATATATAAAGAACTCTTACAACTCAATTTTTAAAAAGGCAAACAGCCCAGTAAAAACATAATTGGCAAAAGATTTGTACAATCACTTTGCTAAAGAAGACACACACCTAAAACTAATAAAAAAATAAATTAAAAAAAAGGACACACAATGGCCAACAAGCACGTGAAAATATGCTCAACATCATTAGTATTCAGGGAAGCACAAATTAAAACCACAATGAGATACCACAGCATAAATGGCTAAAAATTAAAGAAACTGACAATACAAAATGTTGGTGAGGATGTGGAACTGGACCTCTCATACATTACTGGTACAAATATAAAACGAGTATTTCTATAAAAACAGAACTTTCTTAAACACAAAGCAATGAGTTGTTTGAAGCTCGTCAAAAGTGAGCTTGTGGTACTTTAAGGATTCTTCCAGGGTCATTCTTCCAGTAAAATCAAAATCATTTGCCCTGAACACTCTTCTTTCACTATACACAGCTTTCGAGTTTTCCCTCTTGAGCCATGTACGGGTAGCTTTCATATTTCACTACACCAATCACTTCAGTGTTAAATGAAATAGTATTCCCTTTAAGAGAATATGATTTTGGCCCTGTTTTATTTCCATTATATATATTCCACAGCATCTAGAACAGTGCTGAGCACAAGGTAGGTTCAAGCTGAACACTTGAGTGAATATTCACTAACCTTTAATAAAACAATATTTCTTTTCAAATATTCTGAAATTCATGCATTTTGTTGGAGATTTATTTTCTCTCCTGACTCTCCCCAATATTCTTGCTACCCACGTTTTTTATTTGGCATAGGCAAATGTGTAAATTCTCTTTCAATCTAGGAGCTAGACCTAAGATCAAAATGAATGTTTAAGTTTACTTTAATGCATAAGGATTTCTGTGTTAGAAAGTATTACTACCTAAACTATCTTCAACTTCAAACTGCTATGCACTATACAGACAAAACTGTACAGCAAAATATTACAGCCTCCTCCTTGTTAAAAAATGTTTAAACCTAAGAGGAAAATAGAAATTAAATTCCCTGATGAGAAAATGGATAATTTCATTCCACAGAAACAAAGCAAATACACAAACTGCTTCTCTACTGGGCTCTCAAACTACAAGAGCTAATCCATTTAAGCAACTCAACAGAATAATTTTTTGTGTTTCACTTAAATGCATGACTTTATTTACAAACATTTATTTACAGACACTGGGCATAATCCCATGTGTCAAGAATATATGCCTACAGGAATCAAAATGGCAAGGCCTCTGCTCTCTGGGGGCTCCCTTGCAGGGTTCCCAGGCTGTTTCTCCACCCAATAGTTCCACCCAAAAGCAAATAGCAAAGCAAGTCTTATTTAATACAAATTGCTTGCATGCTCACCTCTCCTCACAGTTGTAAAGTGACTAAGAACACAGGCCACACATTACTCTTCCTTGTAGTTCTCCCACAGCCAGCACAAACCTTTGCACTTAAAAAGTACTCAAACGTTCACTGACAGGACTAGTAGCAACTAAAATTCACTATACATACATATACGTATAGGTCTGTATAGGATTATATGAGGAAAAGATTAAGCACAGAGAGAAACATAGGACACGTACAAGCTTGTGAATAAGCCTTACCTGGGAGGGTAAAGATGATGGTGTGTGCTTATGGGGGAGGTACTTTATAAATACATCCTATGTGACATAATCCTATTTGTATAAAATTGTGCATAAGTTTGCATAAAGCAATGCAAAAATATTTTGGTGATTCTCCTTTTTTGCATCACAGAGTAATGAGATTTTAGGCGACCTTTATTTTCTTCCTTGTATTTTTATGTATTATTGGAATTATTTACAATGGTATGTATTAAATAATCAGAGAAAGTTATTTTCATGAGGGGAGTACCCAGACAGTTTTTTTTAACAATCCCTAAATACTATTAAGAAGCTCTATATATGCAAAGCTGCTCTATCACATAAGTTAAACAAATTATATGCATTCTTAAAGAAAAATTTATACTGTGATTACTGATAGCTGTATCAATTACATATAAATATTATTTCAAGGGCTTAAAGCCATCACAAGTTACTTCATCTCTGAGTCTTGGTTTTCCCATGTGTAATACCATCTACACTTCATAGTGTAGTCATGAAAATTAAAATAAGATAGTATAGGTAGAGCACCTAGCATAGTATCACAGATAAGTGCAAGCTCAAAGACTGTTTTCTATCCCACCCCATCTGCCCTAATTAAAACTCCCTGAGATGAGTGAGTTTTAGCATTAACACTTAACATTATGTTGTGAAATGAAACTGTGTTCCTACTTTGATTCCTGAGCATTACTTAATTATTCTTTCAAAGTATGTACCAAAGAGGTGTTTAAAAGAAAACAGAAATGCTTCAAATATATGGTAATGGTAGACTCTGGGCGGTAAGCACACAATTGAGTATACAGATGTCATACTATAAAGTTGTACACCTGAAATTTATATAATGTTATTAACCAATGCTACCCCAATAAATTTAATATAAGTAAAAATTAAAAAAAAACAGAAATGCTAAATTTAATTCACTCTTAAATTAAGCAATAATAAATATGTATACACATACATACACAGATATACCAGGGGTGCCAAAAAAATGTATACAAGTGGATGCTTTGGTCAACATGGCTCAAGTTCACCATAACCACAAGTGTCTGGACACTGATGGTAACCACTTTGAGCAGAAGTAATTGCAGAAGTCAAACGTGACTTGTATTGATCTTTTGTTATCTGTATATATTGAGTATTACAATTTTAATAGTTTTCCTTTCTTAAAACGTGTGTACATGTGTGTATTTGTAATGCCCAGACATATAATCACCAAAGAAAGCAGCTGCCATCTACTAAACAGCATTATCAGAAAACTTATATATTCTAGCTAAAGCCAAAAGAAACCTGATGTCACCCTGTGTTGGCTGACTTTGAGGTATAATTACTAATGAATATATTATTTCCTTTAGCATTGGTGA
Organism: Hipposideros armiger; assembly: GCF_001890085.2. Taxonomy (NCBI): domain Eukaryota; kingdom Metazoa; phylum Chordata; class Mammalia; order Chiroptera; family Hipposideridae; genus Hipposideros; species Hipposideros armiger. Next base: position 3,607,927 of record NW_017731363.1, read on the forward strand.
ATATTGAAAACAGCTTGTGGCCCTTTGTGAACCAAAATAGCCTTTGTGGACTCCTAGAAACTAGAACAGTTTTTCCTTCTTTTTTACACATTCATCACCTTCCCCCAAAAAGAAATTAGAATACAGATAAGTAAAAGGGGGGGGGGAAATCACGTATAATCCCACCATCAAACAATAACACCTGCTGTTAACCATCTGGTGTATATTCTTTCAATTTTTAAAAATCACATGTTAATCCATATATAATACACATTTGAACCACTCAAATGTATGTTTTCCAAATTGCATATATCATAATTTTCAAGGGAAATTCTGCCTTTATTATAAATTCATAAAGCCAACATTTTTAGCTAAAATGAAAATTGGACAATAAGTGCCTTTTAAAAGTTTGTGCAAAGTAAGCTCCAGAGGAAACTGCAGAAAAAGCTTATTACTCTCAATATACTTTGAACTGCTTCAGTGCTTTAAGACTCAAATAAGACCCCTGAAGTAGAGCTCCATGTTACATGGGAGAAAACTTCATTGAGAAAAAAAATTAAAAGCTTTCTTTTGTTTTTGCCAGTATAAAGAGAAGGTGCTTCTAAATGGATATAAGGAGCAACTCCACAGCATTAAAAAAAATTTTCAAATATAAATAAGCTCCCCCCCAAAAGGTATTATGTTTGCACTATTTTATAGTGACTTGACGTTTAATTTTTTTGCCAAAAAAACAGTTACACTAAATCTAGTAGTTATATCTCACAGGCTTTGACCAAGCATAGGTAGTCTGAGATCTTTTACAAAACCATTTGTTTTGCTAATTATATCTTGTCATAGAATTAAGAACTGATAATAGGTCAAAAATGCTTTGAGAAGTCTTGCATTGTTTTAAAACAGTTTCTCAATACGATTAAACAATGAAGGCAGTGATTAACAGTGGAATTATTAAGCCTAAAACTCCCATTGCTCTTATCTGATTCTGGAGAAAATTCTACAGTTTTTTTGGAAAAGACAGTTAAAGGACAATTTAGCAAGTTAATGAGTCTATAATTCTAAGATTACAGAACCCTTTCCTTATTCATTTGTTTGTTTGGGGTTTTTATTTTGTTTTGCCCTTCCTTTTTGTTTTGTTTTGAAGATAAGGTAATATACCTTGAGTCTCTAATTAGAGACTAGTTGAAGAGTCAATAAGGGTGGCATGGACAAGAACTAAACAAGTCTGACAAGCAAGAAATCTCCCAGGGCCCTTTGTGTTTCAGATGTTATATAATGGATGGAATTATAGCATCTCAACCTGAGAGAGTATAAAAATAAACTAAATGCAGATGTTAAGCTGAAAAAAATAAATTTGTTCCCACACCAACAGCAAGGTTTGCTGTCGCGTTTCTCAGCCAGAAGACCCATAGGTGGGGATAATGTTCAAACTTAAGCATTCATTTTAGACTTGTTCACTGAATCTCCCATTTGGCAGCTATTAAAATCCACATTTTTTATAAGATTTGTATTGGGGAATTAGGGGATGGAAACAGCGCTGGGGAATTAGGGGAAGGGGAACAGACAAGTTGCTGTCCTTTAGTTCTTCAGTCTGGCTGTGGAGGACGTTGCCTCACTGGCCCAAGTTGGCACCATCATTGCTCTCTTCCTGGGTGAGGCAGATCAGTCGCTGGCTTCTAGACGGCCGCTCACAGCGGCTGCTAGCCGCTCACGCTGGCTGCTGGCTACTCACGGTAGCCCATGGCAACCCGCTGCAGCAGGGGCTGCAGCCTACGCCGTCGCCGGCAACTCACGGCAGCCCAGCTCCAGGTTGAGCTGTTGTTCAGCATCTTAGCTGTAGAGGGCAGTGTCACTGGCCCTCATATGTGGGATCTGAACCGGGGCCCTCTGGCGTCCCAAGCCAGCTCTTAACCAACGCGCCACTTGGCCAGCCCCAAATCCACATTTTTTGAAAGAGTCAAGTGACCTTAAATTGAGACGTCAAATTTTTAATGGTGTAGAAAAGATTCTCAACTATATTATGTATTTACCAGGTAATTTTTTCCTGATGACCAGAGTTTTGGTAACGAATATAATGGTGACACCCATGATACAAAGAAATGGCTGGGATATCTCACTTTCTACAACCTGGTCTCTACCTTCCCTCTTCTCCTATAAATGCTTTCCAAGGCTCCAACTACCTCCCGGCCATCAAACCCCATTTCAGTGTTTCAGTCTTTCTCCTGACACTTTAGGAACCCTCTGTGATAGGTCACTCCTCCTTCAGGGCACCTCTCCTCTTTGAGTCTCAGGCATGTGTTACTCCCTGATTTTCCTACCTCTATTATCCCTCTGTGTCTACTTCCTCCTTCTGTCCTAGCCATTTATCTTCTCTAGTCATTCAGTCTGTTCCTCTAGATTCTAGAAGTTTTAGAGTCTAGAATTTCATTCCATTCCATGGCTGATGCGACACCTCTATGTGGATGACTCCTGCATCAGCATCTCTAGTCCCAGTCTCTCTCCAAATTTTCTAGTCTAACCAATTGAACATCAGTTTGAATGCCTCACAACCATCTCAAACACTACATATTTTAAAAATCAAACTCTTTTGCCCTCCAAAATGTGCTCCTCTTCCTCTGTTTCCTATTTTAATATGCATTATGAACTCTCCATCTTTCTGAATTAGAAGTTATCTTTGATTCCCCTTCTCCTTTGTCCAATATCGTATCAGTTACCAAGTTCTGTTTATTCTTGAAAATTAGAAAGCTGGTAGTGAAAGAAAAATGATTCAAACCTAGGTTTGTCAGACACCAAAAGACAGGGCTCCAATACACTGTACATGCTTTGAAAGGAAGACGTAAAGAGACACCATGCCCCTGGACAGAATGGAAAGGTGGAAATAAAGATTATGGTCCCTGGTCTAATGATGGTAGTGTTGGCAGTGGTAGTAGTAATAAATACTAACAGCTGTCACTTACTGGGCCCTTGCTAAATGTCTGGTACCATACTAGAGACTTTTTATACATTTTCCTTATCTATAAAGTCTATTACAAGCCTGTAGGATTGATAATGTTATTAATGTCCATTTGAAAGTTAAGGATACTGAGGCTCAAAGATCTGCACAAGATCACTCAGCTAGATTTGAACCTAGGTCTGTGAATGTTTAGCCACGATGCTAAAAGTGCTTCTGTTGTGTTTTTGTACATGCCTTATATCCCCTGCTGGGTTCTAAGCTTTTGGGGACAATATCATGTCTGGTTCACCTTTGTATTCTCCAGTGTCTATCCACAGTGTCCATCACATAGTAGCGCCCCCAAAATGTTTGCTAAATGAATAAATAAAATCTGCTGCTCTACAGGCTTATACTTAAACCATATAGTCCCAGAACATTGTGGTTTTAAAAATACTTTGGTGAGATTTTTCTTTTGGCTGACATTATTGTCTTCTCTGTTCCTTTCTACCATGTATAATCTGCTATCTTAATTTATACACAAGTCTAAGTCAAATAGGCCAAGGAGAAAATTCTGTGAGATCTGAGATCATTCCTCCACTCCCCACATCTCTCTCCTTCCCAACATCTGCTAAACCTGTATGTTTTTTACTCTGATTTCTAGGATGTTTGAGGTCTCAAAAAGGCCCCTGCATAAATGGGTTACCATTACAGGTATCTTTTTCCAGGGAGAGGAACAACTAGGAATATATGCTGTACCAGAATTCAGTTTGTAAATTCCAATCACATAACAATTGGAAACAAAACGTGCTTAAACCAAAATTCACACACAAAAAAAGGGGGAAAGACATAGTCCCTACACAAAAAAATCTAACTGCAAAATATTTCATTCTATCCCCTTGAGTATATCAATAGTATAAAAAGTATCAAGGCTAAGAGAGGTTCATAAATATGTTTGCTGGTGGTTTTAAAGTAAATGCTGGAATAAGTGATGGAAGTTATAGAACATACACATAACTCACCGGAGACTATTAATAAAATAGCACGAGTAGAATTTTTTTCTTTGTTAGTCTATCTTGTTATACAGACACTGTTTTCAAACGTGAATAACAAACCAAAAAAAGCTCTTTATTGCCCAGCCAATATGCAAAAGAATGATAGAGAAGTCTGAGTTAACTGCATGAAGCAATGCCTTAAGTTTTTCATTTTGACTGGGAAATAGTTTATTATTTTGGCTTCCATAGTACTTTACATTTATACCTAAATGCAAAATGATTTAATTCAAATACATTATAGCTATATATTTTACTTTAACAAAGAGAAACTGGCTCTTTTAACTAAAATTTTGCTTCTGGTAATGATTATCCTAATACAGGGTAGAAAAAGTTTATCCATTGTACAGCCATATATAACTTGTTAAATTGGACATGATTCATAGCTTTAAGATTTCACAAGTATCTGTTCAATCCACTCAAATAACCAAATTTTCCATTTTCTGATATATCTATAAAAGTAATCAGAAAAAAACCCTAAATTTTAATGTTGTGATTACCTTTAAAAATAAAATTCCAACTCTAAATTGTGAATAATCAATATTAAGAATGAACATTTTTTTGTAGTGTTTATCACAAATCAAGCCTTCTGGAGGAAATCAAAATTTCTAGAGGGGCAATTTTAATTATGCTTAATAAAGTCTACCCCAACAAATTAGAGATTAGTCTTTTTCTATATCAAAACAAGCCCAAGAAAAACACTATTTTCAAGAATTTTTAAGTTATCTAAAAAATTATAGCCTACAAGTTAAAATAATTAATCACTTGCAATTTTAAAATAATTTATGTGAAAGCTATGCCTTTAGTTAAGTATGTTATATCAGAAAACAGATAAATGAAAGGCAAGTCAAGAAGGGTTGCCAAAATCCCAGTTCATAGTTGTAAATTCCTAAGGTTTTGAAGCACAGCCACAGGCTAATTGTCCAAAGACCTGCTGCCCACCGACATTTGCAGAGGACTGGAGTTAATAGTAGGGCATGTCAATTTACCACAGGCAGCTCTCCATGCGACATTTTGACAAAATAACTGGGTCAGGTTACAGCCTGTTCCTATTATCACAGCAATCTAGATTTATGGTTTCTAACACCAGCCCTACAAGAAATAATGGAAATAATGACAACAACAATCCCTGCTAGACAACGGACTACAAAAAAGCATAAAATAAACCACAATTTGAAGTAACCAGAAAACTAAATATCTCTGACAATGCTTCAAATATGAGGCAGGTATCAGCAAATTATCCATTAAATTTTTCCGCAACCTCTCAAAATCTCAGCAAAAAAAATTTCAAATCAGAGTTTCTAGTCTAAAACTGATATATAAATGTACTTATCATTATTGAGTACTATATTTTCTTTTAATAACCATCAAAGACAAAGTGTTTCTTTTGAAAAGATTAAAATCTACCAAGTTAATAAAAATAAAGATAATTACTTTTCAAGTAACTTTAAACTATATTGAAAAATAATCCAAATAATACTTTAAATCTATCAAAAGAAAAAAAGACACAACAGTTTCACAGCAAAGGGCATGATTACAACTGTGTTCAAAGGCAAGAGAACTGGAGAAGAAACACATCTGCTTCACTCACTGCTTAATTTAAAACTAAATATATAATCAAAATCTTAAACCAGCTAAAAATGATGAAAGGTGGGAAAAGTAACCAAATGTTTAAAAAAATGAAAAACTTTGTCAATACATGTGCTTAAAAGACTATGTCAAGGCTACAGGGTACATGCCAAGCAAATGAAGCTGTTTATGTCTGGAATTCAGCACAGGTTAATCCTTATGAGAAACAGAGGTCGAGAAAAATCAAATATGTAGTCTAAAGACAAGACACAAAGAGAATCCCACCAACTTTTCCCTGAGAAAAGAAAGCATCTTCAAGGTATGCCCTAGAATTGTAATATATCTGTCCTTTCTGAAGTCTACAATAGCATGTTACCACAAAAGGTGGGCACTCTCTTTCTACTCTTACAACAATTTGCTCCTCTAAACTTTAGGAAGGGGCAGAGCCACAGCCATAAACACAGGTCACAAGTAAGTAGTCAAATGCTCTCTATTTTCAAATGTTTTCCAGCCCTTTACTCATACAAAGCTTCTTTTTTAAAAAAATTCCTTGGTTAAATAAGGAACTCATCTAGCCTAGGTCATATGAGTATGAAATTAAATTGAACAGCGCCATCATATAAACTGCTTTATAGGAGTCTCAAATCTTTCACTTTTAACACAATAAAATATCCCTATTTCTTACATTAAAACCTTTCCATTACATGCCCAAAAAATGAAAGAGAAAGGTTTAGATATATATGTTTAGTAGAAATCACTTAGTACAAAAATCACTATTATTATTTCTAAGGTGGCCAAGGTTTACTTATATCAGACAACATAAAAACAAAATAAGCAAAAATGTCTTATTCATGAAAACCAAAAAACATATGCACATTTCAAATCCTAGCTGGTTTCTGAAATTTTCTCAAGGTACCCAGCTTTAAAAACCACCACCTCTACTATCTTTTTTTTTTAAGATTTTTATTGGGGAATTGGGGGGATGGGAACAGTGCTGGGGAATTGGGGGAAGGGGAACAGAGAAGTTGCTGTCATTTTTGTCTTCAGTCTAGTTGTGGAGGACGTTGCTTCACTGGCCCAAGTTGGCACCATCATTGCGCTCTTCCCGGGCGAGGCACATCACTCGCTGGCTTCTGGACAGCAGCTCACTGCGGCTGCTGGCTACACACGGTAGCCCATGGCAACCCACTGCCACAGGGGCTGCAGCCTACGCCGTCACCTGCAACTCACGGCAGCCCAGCTCCAGGTTGAGCTGTTGTTCAGCATCTTAGCTGTGGAGAGCAGTGTCACTGGCCCTCATTATGTGGGATCCAAACCAGGGCCCTCTGGCATCCCAAGCCAGTTCTTAACCATAACGCCACTCGGCTGGCCCTCTGCTATCTTTTTAAAAATAAGATGTTATCACTGAAATAAAGGCATTTCTATGCTTAGTAGCCAAAGCCCAAACCAGTTAGAATCTGGAAAACTTACCACTAAACTATACTAACCCATTTTAAGATTTTTTTTTAATTGGGGAATTGCGGGGATGGGAACAGTGCTGGGGAATTGGGGGAAGGGGAACAGACAAGTTGCTGTCGTTTTGTTCTTCAGTCTAGTTGTGGAGGACGTTGCTTCACTGGCCCAAGTTGGCACCATCATTGCGCTCTTCCCGGGTGAGGCAGATCAGTCGCCGGCTTCTGGACGGCCGCTCACTGCGGCTGCTGGCCGCTCACGCTGGCTGCTCACCGCTCACGCTGGCTGCTCACGCTGGCTGCTGGCTACATACGGTAGCCCATGGCAACCCCCTGCCACAGGGGCTGCAGACTACGCCGTCACCGGCGACTCACGGCAGCCCAGCTCCAGGCTGAGCTGTTGTTCAGCATCTTAGGTGTAGAGAGGGCAGTGTCACTGGCCCTCATATGTGGGATCCGAACCGGGGCCCTCTGGAGTCCCAAGCCAGTTCTTAACCATCGCGCCACTCGGCCGGCCCTATACCAACCCATTTTAATCTAAGATAAACAGCAGTGGTTTTGTTCATCAGTCCCCAAGACAAAAGGATCATAAATAGCAAGACCCCAAGCTGAGGAAGGATAAAGTTTTTCTTTCAAAATCACTAACATTTGCCATTTTCAAAATTTCCACATTTCTGGTTCCTGAAATCGATTAATAATCACTTCAAATTCTAAGATATTATGTAGTAATTTTCAGACATTCATAATGTTCCTAAAATTCTTAGGATTGCTTGATTTGCTTACTCCAAACTACAAAACATCTCCTGGCAATGCCAGACCAATATTCACACCATAGCCTCACAGCTCTAACATTGATGGCTGTGTTCATATTTTGTATACCCGAAGACCAGAAATGTGACTATGAGGAAACAATGAGACTCCCAGGGAAAGGAGCTAATACAGAAGATGACCTCAGATTTCCATTCACAACTGGAATGAGAATAGAGCTGGCATAAAGGGGGGCGGAGGGGAAGTTACAGACAGGGTAACCTGGCAAAAAAAAAAAAGGACTAGAAGTGACTAATAACTCAAATAGCAGAGGATCCCTTGCATCTGCCAGTGTTCCAGCTCCTAAAGTTAGAAGTCATTTCTATTAACCCAAAGAGAGGGGCAGTAAAATACTCAAGTGAAATTTTTCCTCCTACCCCTCTCCCTACTCCCCAAGCACTCAAACTAAAACTGAGATTTGGATCTTCCTTAAACGGAACAAGGAGCTACATCATTTTCACTGAAGAGAATTGGTATTTACTCAGCTTTTTCAAGGCACTTTACTATCGTCAATTATTTCTCCGTTAGGCAGCGCAGGATTACCCTGACCATTTCAATGATGCGGAAACAGACACCAACAGCAAAGGGAACAGGGGCAGGAAGAGGGGTGATAGGAAGCATCTGGGAGGAACAGGCAGGCAACTCAAAAGGAGCAAACCCAAAAGAAAATGAGAGTCACATCTGGCTATAGCTGACCATCATAACCCTTGTTATTTTTGAGCTCAGAGAAATTTCTGAAACATTTTGAAAAAAGAAAGTGCTCTAATTTATCAGTGACTTAATATCTAGTTATAGCCTAAACTACTTGGTCATAAAAGTCAAGTTTTTTAGCATTAAAAATAACCAATCTCCAGAGCACATTTTTATTTCAACTTATACCCGCCGTGCATTTCCCCCCAATATGTTATCTGTTTGACCCAGAAAATAATCTCATAAAAATGTATAGCTTTACATAATCATAACAAAAGCACAAAGTTAATATTAAGTCAGAAAATTCAGTTACATCCAGAATTTTGTTTAGACAATTATGAGCAAAACCCCTGAATTCACCCTTGAAATAAAAGGACTTGTTCTACATTCATATTGATTTTCTTAGCTATAACCTTGAACTTTTCAGGAATAAACTAGACAGGAAGCCTTAGACACCCAGAAACCAGCACACATAGCAGCCTCTGAATACATGTACATTAACTGAACTTCATACTACAGGCAGCAAAGGCTCTTAATAAATGTGTTGATTAAAGCATAAATCAAAAGGACTGACCAACTGCTTCATGAGAAAAACTGATACCATCTCTTTAAGACTGACTTCCTCCATCACCATATATTTGATCAAATATATGGTGATGGAAGGAGAACTGACTCTGGGTGGTGAACACACAATGTGATAGATATATAGATGATGCAGTACAGAATTGTATACCTGAAATCTATGTACATTTATTAAGATTTGTCACCCCAATAAACTTTAATTTAAAATTAATAAAAACAAAAATTTTAAAAAATAGTTAAAACGATAAAAAGAGTGACTCCAATGTTTTTTGTATTGGGTTGTCAGAAAAGTCATGACGTATTTTTTCTAAGCTTTTCATTGCAAAAATGAATCATGACTTTTCTGACAACCCAATACATATATCATCAGCTTTAAAGCATCTTCACAGATAATGTAGTTCAGTCATTTTTTTCCAAACTATCAATTTCAAAACAAGCCTTATTCTCTGGAGGAAAACAGGTATACACCCCTAAGAAGCTTGTATGGTTGTGTCATATATATGACATTTATTTTATAAGTTCAAAGCCATTTTAAATGGTGTTTCACTAAGTTTTTGAAACAATTCTATCAGACTGTTTTGAAGACTGTGGATAAAGCTACAGCCAAACACATACAAGGGATTAGATGAGTGTTCATAAAGTCACTCCTTTCTCAAAATCCCAATTGGACTCATTTTCAAAAGCTTCTTTTCACATTCCTCCCATTAAATATACAAAACCACAGAAGGAAAGAACATTCATCCTTGGAAATACATTATTTAATGAGTAATTAAGAAAAAGAAAGGCAAAATTGTCATTACTGAAGAATATTCCCAAGCAGTTATTGATAAAAACTATCTCCAATAATTTTGTAAATCTTATGATCATAATGAAATACTCACTTTCCTTACCTCCGTTTCACCCACTAACGGATCCATTCACTTTCTACAGATGTCCCAAAGTCACCCTACAAGTAAATCATAAATGCTAATCTTTTAATTCTTCAAAATAAAGGCCAATTTCAAACTGTAATCACATTTTGTAATGAACAACAAATGTTTTACAACCTTTTTTAAAAAAATCAACAGTTTTAAATGGGAACTTATGACTAAATACCTGTGCTGCCCAAACATTTTCGTGGAGGAGACCAATTACAGTTCAGCCCTCAAAGCTACGTAGATTTACACTAGGATGCAGCACAACCACTATCCAGGTGGAAAAAGCGAGAACGCTGTCTCTAAACGAAGTCAGCAATGGTCCCTAGCCCGTCATGCCGCGAAAGCACGCGGCTGCTCCTCAGGCGAGTAGGAGCCCCGCTCTCCGTCGTCCCCGCCCCCCCCACCTCAGGGCGGGAGGCGCCCTACCGCCCCGCATCTCCCCCTAGCACAAGCTAATGGCGCTCCCCCCTTCTCCCCT
>NW_017731363.1:3619184-3638600 GCF_001890085.2 Hipposideros armiger
AACCTGCGCGCGCTGTAACGGTCGATGAGACATGTCGAGCCCCGAAAAGCCATTGGCAGTTTTCCCTTATCCTCTTCTCACCATCTGCCCTCCCGAAAAAAAAAAAAAAAAAAAAAAGCCAGTCGCAGCCCCTACACCCAAGACAGAAGTGGGCCCCAACCTGGGTCCCCAGGGTGTGCGTTAAGTTCCATCCCGGGAATTCACCCTCCTTGGCCGTTGCCCTCGACTCTCGGCCACCACCCGCCCTGGCCACGCATCAAAAAGGCAGGCGTTTCTCTAGAAACTCAAGCAAGGTCCATGAGAAGACAAAAACAGCTCGTTAGAGCAACTTGAGCAAAGCCACTCATTCAGGTGTTGTAGCATATACCTTAAAACAGCTCCCGCCCGCCCGCCCCCCCCCAAGGGTTTTCGCCACTCATTCCCCTCCAGCTCCACATTCTGGATTTAGTTGTTCCTCTAAAACCAGGCTTGAGCTAACGGGAACTAGATTAACCCAAAAAGAAAATAATGTGCTTACTTGCTGGAAGTTGCTGGAGAGCACCCTGAAGAGCGGCTATCAGCGACGCCTCCTCGATCACGCTCCTCCGGGTTGGAACTGGTTGGAACCGGTTGGAACCGGTTGGAACTGGTTGGACCTGCTACGTAAGCGGAAGTCTCACCTAGAAAGTGGGAGGGGCATAACACAACCGACGAATCTCTCCGCACAAAAATAGTCTACGAATCTTTCCGCACAAAACTTAGCAAATAAAAACCAGAGAAAATCGTCCTATCCCTCGTTGTGAGGTTGGGTATTAGCAGATTTAAAACTTTTTGTTTGAAATACAATGTGCTGTGTTAGCCAAAAGTAAACCATTGGCAGGCCTTCTCTCTCTCCAATTCTTTCAAAAGCTGGATATAGGCATCCGTAATCGTCTTAACTTAGTGTACAGGGCATGATGTGTTTTTAAAATCATAATTCAGAAATTGGAGCCTAAAACTTTTTTTAAAAAAAACACGGAATATAGCCATTTAATACAATGCGTAATGAAATTATTGTCATATGCAACTTTTGCAATATTATGAAAGATCCAAATTAAAGTGTTTTTATTGTACCTAAACATTGGCGAATGGCACAGTATCAGATTGCTCAGATTGTTCTTGAATTCTTTAAGAATGAATGAATAAATGTTAATGTAAAATTCAAGGAAACTATAAGGTAAAAATAGAAAAACTAGGCCATTAATATACGAATATTAAAGAGATTTGGTCGTATCATGTATATAATATATATCATCACATAGGAGGGCATGTTGAAGTGCTCTAAGATGAAGGTGCAAAAATGTTTTTAAAAGCCAGAAAGCTATCTTTAGCAGAAAGGAATTAAACGGGTTCAAGCTAAGCAAACCCTTAGTATGGGTTACAGCAGAGCTGGGGGAAGGGGACTTAAATTATTAATTACTGGCCACTGTCTTTTTAATCCTGATGCAGTGGAAATATTTTAAATTCATCTCTACATTCGCTATATGAAAGATTTGGGTTTTCATTTATGCCTCTTTTACATGTATGGATCTTTTATGAAGTTGTAAAAATATTGCTCTGATTGTTAAATTGCATCTCATGGATGCCTCATCTTCTTCCTATATTTCTGTTTTTAACATGAAATTACTGAAGCCCTTACTCTAAAAGTGTAATTCGCATTATTTATATTAGAACATCTTAATGACTATATTCACCAAAGCATTTGTAGAAGTATGACTTTTTTGTATTGGATGTTATTGACAATTACAGCTACCCTCTATTGAGCACCTACAGTGTGCTGAGAATCATGCTAACCTCTTTAGATACATAATTTTAAATATTCATAATGTTCTTTCATAAAGTTCATATGAGGTAGGTACCCTTTTCCCATTTTACAGATAAGGAAATTGAATATTGCATAGCAAATACGTGGCAGAATCAGCTTCTGAACATATACTCGAACCTTCCCTTATTACCCTTCCACTTTGTCATCAATTGTATGCTTCCATCAGACTATGTATATTAACATTCAATAATAATTATTTCATTTACTTACATCCTTTATTTCCTTTTTCCCCTTTGACAAAATAAACTTGAGACCGCTTCTTAATGATGTTAGCATAGGTCAGGACATCACTGTTTCTTTTACATCATATGGTAGCACCTTGCACATAGTAGGAATTTGGTAAATATTTGTTGAATGAGTGAATGAATGACTGAATATCTCCTATTATGACGTTCAATTAATTTTGCCTAGACAACCTGAAAATAAGAAGATTATTTGAACTGAAAGAATAAGAACCAATGAGGGTAAAATCTAAGTTTTCATGATTATTTTTCAAGCCTCAGATTTGCTTCTGTTGATCTGCTTCTGTAGGTCTCCTGACTCAGCCCAAAACCTGTGACAACCTTAAAGAAGACCCATCATCCCCACCCAGCCCAAATCCAATGCAAAATACTCCTGTATTTCAAGTGTGTTTGATTACTTCCTTTTGTGCCTTTCTTTACAATTTCATATTATTGTACATCAGAATGAAAAGGTGACTTTCTTTCCTAGATAAGCAAATTGAACCTAGATTCCCATCAGCACACATGTTTATATTGAAACAATATTATTTGCACAGGTAAAGTTAACATTTTAGGATGAGTATCCCTTTAGTTTTCCCACTTCATGCTCTCCTTTCTCCTGAAAACATCGATGCCTAACTAAGCCTGACAAGAGACTAGAGATCCAAGGTATTCCTGGTAAACTTTTCACCTTAATGAAAATATCCATATAGTAGGTATTACACAACTGATAAATTAATTTAAATAGTACCTGAATTTACAAACATCTTCAGATCTTGATTCTAACAAATTGCCCCATTAAGCCAAGAGCACATATCAGTAAGATACTCATAATTTTTTTTTAGTATTGTTATTGTTGGCTACAATAAACCTCTTTTCCTAACTGCAAAATGGTAGCTTCCTTGGAAAAATATCAAGAGGAAAAATATCAAGTCTGTGATATGAAGAGAGAGACGTTAGTCTAACAGAAAACTATGTCTTGTCAAAGATCACGGCTGCATCAGGTGGTCTGAGCTCTTGTCTTGAATCCCAAGTCTATCATCCACTAACTAAATTTCTTTATAATCTTTCCATATCTCATCTTTCTTTCATTTTAATAATAGGGATAATAAAATCTGCCACATTTACTTCACAGATGCAAAAATGCTACTCGAGTCTATCCGAAAACCACATGGTCTTTGCTTAATGGATCCCCACACTTCTTTAAAAATATTTTTTAAAACATTAAAACATTTTAAAAAATAAAATAAAAATATATAAATGAGTCTTTTACCAACAAAATGTCTGAGATCTAAGCTGACTTTGGCCAAGTCAAGTATTTTATATGCTGTGAAAACTGGCATAACCTCAATGAACATTATATACGACACTTGGACATTATTACATTCACTCAGTTCTCTTAACACCAAACATTTATTGAATGCTTGTTGTATGCAGCTTTGCTAGAGGTGGGGATATCAAGATGAATAAGACATTGAACACTCCAGGAATTTACACCCAGTCCAAAGTGAGGTGAGGGGGTAAGATTTTCAAAAGAACTAGGATCATTTATCACACCCTTCATCATATCAAACATTTAATATTGTTTAACTAGATGAATGGAATTGCAGCAGACCGGTCGACATAATCTCCTGTGGACATTTATAAATAAACGTTTATTAATTTTGATTTTGCACTTTTTGTACTGGTTATCCTCCATTTGCACTATCCCCCAAAACCACGCATTTTCACACTTCTTTCCCTTACTCTGTGCCTTGGGGGACTTATCTTCAGTAGTGCATCACTCTGACTCTTTCGTCAGCTGGTTTGGCAATGGTAGGTTACCATCATGAGTGACTGAAGCCAAGTTGGGGAGGAGGTTGGGGATGGAGAGAGGGAAAGAGACAGATAGATATATAGAGAGATTTCTTCCCCACTCCCTTCCTTCCTGCCTAGGACCTCAGCTTGGCAGTGGCAGTGGCTCCACAATGACAGCTCCTGGCAGAGGCTTTCCTTTCAGGGGTTGGTTCTCACTGGGTCTTCAGGGAGCGGGAGGAGCAGGTACAGCTTCCAGTTTCCAGCTTCTAGTTTTTCCTAATCCCTGGGCAACATCAGCATCTCTTGTTAGTTCCCTTAAACCTACCACACCTCTTTCAATAATTCACTCAATTCTCTTCAAAATCACATACGACCGTACCTACTGTTCCTGGTGGGACCATTGTTGAAATGGTTTCCTTTTTGGATTTTGAGCCAACCAATTGAGAGGATAGGATTGGAGTGCAAATATTTCTGTAAGCCCTTTGAGGCCTTATAGACCCGAGGCACCGTGTTTATAGCACCTAAGGGTTTCGCAGCCTATGTGTAAACAGGTCACTATAAGACTGTGAGCTAAGAGTGAATAAAATCAACTTGGAGACATTGTCTTAGAGTGAAGGTTAAAGAAGATAATGTGTGAAAAGCACCTAAATGTTTATTGATAATAAACACTCCACAATTATTAGTTCCCCGGTGTGCCTATTTCTTAAGAGGGTAAAAGAGGTGACTTTTGAACTGAGAGGGGAAGAATGCAGAGTTTGCCAGACATGGAATCTCACCAGGAACAGCACGTGCCCAAAGTAATGAAAAGTCACTGCATGGTCTTTGAACCATGAAAGGTTCATTGCATTGAACAATATAAGAAGGGGTCGATTTAGAGAGGACTTTGAGTGTTGTGTTAAAGTGTGTGAACCTTATTCAGTGGATGATGAGGGAATTACTGAAGCTATTAAGCTAAGAAGTTGTAGAAAGAGTTGGAGATCCCCACAACCCCTTCAGCTGACAACTTACTGGGAATGTGTGAAGGAGAGTTTGGTGGAAATTTCCAAAAGCCAGGAGCTAAAGAGCTTCCTTAAGAAAAGGAGGAAAATATTATTTGAGTGAATTTCATGTTAGCTTGTTTAATTTCATTGTGTCCTATATTCAAAGTTTGCAGGATTTTGCATGAAAGGTTATTTTTATTCATTTACATAAACATGTAAGAGTTCATTTGCTCAACAAGTGAATACCTATTGGTGCCTATAAACAATGTGTTAATTTCATTGATAGCCCTTACCATTAAGATTGCCTGTTTATTTGTCTGCAGACTGTACGCATGTAGCACAGGACCTGGCGTGTGGTAGACTCAGTAAATACTTCCCGCCTGTGCAAAGGGCATCATCACGCAGGCACATTACAGTACCAAATGCTGCCTTTAGACAGGTTTTCTGGACCAGCTCTAGAGGAGCTTGTGGCTGGCTGGTGTGCTTGTTTTCTACTCACTTTAGAGTCCAGTGCACTTTAACTCAGTCCTAGTCCCAGAAAGGGGCACAGCCAACTTTTACCCTGGTCCCCCGACTCCCCATGCTTTCTCTATTTCTTTAATGATAGACACTATTCAGAAACCATGTACGTTGAAAATTGAGGTGCTGCTATAAAACCTATACAGAATGTTTGAATGCCGAGTGCCCAAAGCACTGCTTTTTACTGTTTGCATCCACTTGCTCCTTAGCTCAACATTGCTGTCATTCCAAACATTGGTCTCTAGGCATCTAGAAGGAGGGAGTCAGTCAGCCACTTGGTCCAAATCCTGGAGTCCAGCAGGCTCTCAGTAGCACAGTACTCTCCATGGCCTCTCTTTTCTCCTCCAGTGTTGGGAGCCGGCTGCACCTCAGTATCTGACATGCCTATCACACTGCTATTGGGACAAATCCTGAAGCTCTGGCTGAGAAACAGATGCTGCTTTATGTTTTGAAAAATTTTAAATTCCCCTTTGGATGCCCCCAGTAGGATAAAAGATCTGACACCCCTTCTTATATTGATTGTTTTATTTTCTTTAAATAAGTGAGTTTTGGACATATTATGATAATTCTGTTTTACTGTTAGTTTCTTAAAGATAGATTCTTAGTGATAGACAAGTTATGCACCTTATAATTCTTAAAGATCCTGTTTAGCCAGTAGTGTTTGAAATAGTTGCTAAGTAGTAAACATCCTTTAAGTGCCAAGGCAGGAACTCAGCTCTGGCCATTAGTGGAAGAAATTGATACATAGTTAGGATAAGTTAGTCATTAGTGAAGAACAGATCCGGCTGTACCCTGCAAAAGAAACATCGTGAGGAAGTAAAATTCGGTGAAAAGCAAACTTCTAAAGAAAATGGACCCTGGGAAGGAAGGAACATTGAAACTATGTAGAAAACAATTTCCTAATGGGTAAAGGTTTAAACGTGGAAAAACAACTTTGGGAAAAACAGCTCAATGACGTAAATAGTTACCTGCCCAGTATAAAAAGGACAGGCTGTAAAAATAAAGTGAGACATTAATTCTTGAAAAGCGCTTCTCTGTCTCTGCGTTCTTTCCTCGCCGACTCCGTCTCCACCTAAGGGAACCCCTGGACTTGTGGGAGCCGGTCTCCCGCACTCCAGTGCTGGACATCTCAACCCAGGTGCCTGAGAAAAGAAGATGGAAAGTTGTAGTTTTGTGGGATTCTTTGTGTAAACCCACAGTGTGCAAACGGTTTTTATTATACAGGATTGGCTGGGAAAGGAGAAAAAACATACCAAGCCTAAGTCTGCAAACTTCCAAAAAACAACACAACATGTTAAAGGTTTAGTGTCATGAACAATCAGATCCTTGTCGTCCACACATTTGCTAGCACAGTTTCCACAAATAACAGGCAAGCTCTAAATTTTCATGAAACGTTTTGGCAGTACAGGATTGGCCAGCTTTTTGGCCGTCTCTCTAAGGAAATGACTGCAAAGTGTTTTGGTATGAACAACCTTAAGTATTTTAAATCCTTGGTAAATAGAGTTGCCAAGAGTCCCAAATATGTTTTACCCTTTCTGAATTGGACATTCAGGATTATTTCAGGGGGAGTTTTTCAACAACAAATATTTCAATAAATAATTTATCTTAATTCCTTTTCTTAAATGTTGATGACTTTGGGAAACTTCATAAATGAGAAACAAACTTTGGTAGCCAAATTGCAGAGGTTGAAACAAATAAAAATTTCCTAGAAAGCTTACTATAAAGACAACAGGACTCTATTGAGGCTTCCAGGAAAAATATAGCCCCAGGGCCGGCCGAGTGGCTCAGTTGGTTAAGAGCTCGCTTGGGAGCACCAGCTCTGAACAGCAGGGCTGCGGTTCAGATCCCACATTGAGGGCCAGTGACGCTCGCCCTCTACAGCTAAGATGATGAACAACAGCTCTACCTGGAGCTGGGCTGCTGTGAGTTGCCAGCAATGGCCTAGGCTGCAGCAGGGCTGCAGTGGGCTGCCGTGAACTACATGAGTGGATGGCAGCCAGTGTGAGCTACTGGGAGCCGCTGTGAGCGGCCGACCAATGACCGGCGATCGATTGCCTCACCCGGGAAGAGCACAATGATTATACCAATATGGGCCAGTGAAGCGATGTCCTCCACAACTAGACTGAAGAACAAAAACAGCAATTTGTCTACTTGTCTGTTCCCTTCCCCGATTTCCCAACGCTGTTCCCCTCCCCCCAATTCCCCAATAAAATCTTTAAAAAAAAGAAGAAAGAAAGAAAGAAAAATATAGCCCCACAGGTTTTACTATATGAGAATGCTGATTTCAAAATCAAAGGTTTGAGAAATCAGCATAACCTACTAATCTGAAATTATTCCAGAGTTCTTTCAGCAAGTTATGCTGAGGGATTTGGGTTCTAAATCTGGCTTCCAATATGGTAGCCACTAGCCACATGTAGCTATTGGAATTTAAATTTAAATTTAAATGAAATAAAATTAGAAATTCAGACTCTCAATCACACTAGTCTCATTTCAAGTGCTGTATACCTACATGTGGCTAGTGACTATCATATTAGACAGTGCAGAATATTTCCATCTCAAAGAAAGTTCTATTGAACAGAATTGTTCTAAATTCTTATGACTCAAAGGGTAGACCAGCAGCTTCAGCAGCATCTGAGAGCTTGTTAAAAAGACAATCTCATGCCCCACACCAAACCCACTTAATCAGAATTTTCATTTTAACAAGATGCCCAGGCGATTTGTGTGCATATTAAAGTTTGAGAAGGGGCGAGCCGAGTGGCTCAATTGGTTAAGAGTGCCAGCTCTGAGCAACAGGGTCGCTGGTTCGATTCCCACATGGGCCAGTGAGCTGTGCCTGAACTGAGCTGCCGCTGAGCTGCCAACAGGTGGCAGGATGGTTCAGCTGGTGAGAGCACATGCTCCTAACAAGGTTGCCAGTTTGACTCCCACATGGGATGGTGGGCTATGCCCACCCGCAACTACGATTGAACACAGCACCTTGAGCTGAGTGGCAGCGAGCTGCCGATAGGCAGCCAGATGGTGACTGAACTTGGAGCTGAGCTAGCTGAGCCCTCCAAAATGAAGATTCAAGGATAACAACTTGGCTGTTCCCCTTCCCCAATTTCCCAACACTGTTCCCCTTCCCCAATTTCCCAATAAAATCTTTATAAATAAATAAAGTTTGAGAGGCACTGGTCTAAATCAGCGTTTCTCAGACTGGCTTGATCATAGGAATCACCTAGAGCACTCGTTAATCAATCAGGGCTCATGGCCTTGCTCTAGAGCAGCGGTTCTCAACCTACCTAATGCTGCGACCCCTTAATACAGTTCCTCATGTTGTGGTGACCCCCAACCATAAAATTATTTTCATTGCTACTCTATAACTGTAATTTTGCTACTGTTATGAATCATAATGTAAATATCTTTTTGTTTTCCGATGGTCTTAGGCAACCCCTGTGGAAGGGTCGTTCGACCCCCAAAGGGGTCGTGACCCACATGTTGAGAACCGCTGCTCTAGAGCTACTAAATCTGACTCTTGAGAGCAGGTGCTTGGGAATCTGTATGTTTATAAGCATTCTAGGTGATTCTTATTACTTACTCTGGAGTTGGGCATTGATATTTTTTTAAAACTCCCCAGGATTCTGATGGGCAGCCAAATTTAAGAACCACTGCTATGAAGACTTGATCTCAAAACTGCTTCTGGTCATAAAACTGGGTATTAGATTTTAAACAGAGATAAAATGAAATGGCATTAAAAGTAAATCTAACAGACTATGCAGCTTAGAAACACAGCTAAAGATCTCCTTAGTCTATATTCCATGAGCTGAAACAAGAAGTACCAATGTAAGGTTTTGGCTATTTTGCCAATTTCTATGTTACATAATCAGACAGAATTCTATATGGCATTTTTTGGTTTTGCTACATTTTATTTACTTTTTTATGTTTCAGTTTTCTGTATAAAATTATTAGCTCAATGAGAATGAAAATGAGGTTTTTTAATTTTTTGAACCCTATAACTCCTACCATAAAATAGACACTTGTTGACTCAAACTAATTGATAATGACACCCAGATAACACAATATTTTAACAGCAGCGGCAGCAGATAAGAAACCCCCAGATAAAAGACTGCCCACCTATGAAGAAATAACAATCCTATAGAGATAAGGAATGGGTAACAAAAAGAAAAGTGGCAAAATAAGCTATTAAGAAAAAGATGAAAAGGAAGTGTTCTGAATCAGAAAACAAAAGATAGGTGAATGGTTCCAGATATTGATTTTATTATTATGCTTTATAACTTAACTTTTATAGCTCTAGATGCCTAGAGTAGAAAATAAGAAAGGTTTAAATTAATTAGTTAATTGTCCAACTTAAGAAGTTAAAAAAACAGAAGAAACTCAAGGAAAGTAGAAGGAAATAAAAAATAAAAACCAGTGATAATATCAATGAAATGAAAAACAGAGATAGAATAGAGACTAGCAAAGCTGAAAGTTGGTTCTTGAAAAAAAACACTTAGAAATGATTCACATATTCAATCATTTTCCCCCCAGATAAAACTGTAGATTCAATGAAATTCCAATCAAAGTTCCAGTGGGATTTTTATTCAAGAATCCTGATAAGTTGACTCTAAACTTTATACCAGGGTTTCTCACTCTTGACAGTGTTAACACTGAATAATTTTTTTGTCCTGGGGAGTTGTCCTGTGTGCATAGTAGGATGCCTTGCAGCATCCCTGGCTTCTACCTACTATATGCCAGTAGTAATCTACCCCCCACCCCTCCAAGTTGTGACAATCAAAAATAACTACAGACATTGCCAATGTCCGGGGTGGCGGGAGGTGATAAAATTGTTCCCAGATGAGAACGACACCTTTATAGCTTTAAACGGAAGGGACCAAAAATAGCCAGAATACTTCTGAAGTAGAACAGATATGGTCTCTCATATCTCAGGACTAATTATGAAGCTATAGCAATTAGGACAATTATATGATACTAGAATAGACCAGTGAGCCCAGATATAGTCCTCCTCCCAAATTACAAACTGGGAGAAGATATTTGCAATCCACATAACTAGAATATATAAAGAACTCCTACAAATAAATAAGAAAAGCACAAGCAATCAAGTAGAAAAATGAGCAAAAGAAATTGTTACGGACTGGATGTTCATGTCTCCCCAAAATTCATATGTTGAAACCCTAATCCTCTGTGTATTAGGAGGTGGAGCCTTTGGGAGGTGATTAGGTCATGAGGGTGGAGCCTTCATGAATGAGATCAGTGCCTTTATAAGAGAGGACCCCAGAGAGCTTTCCACTGTGTGAGGACACAGTGAGAAGATGGTCATGTATGAACCAGGAGGCGAGCTCTCACCAGACACCAAATCTGCCAGTGTCTTGATCTTGGACTTCTTAGCCTCCAGACCATGAAAAAATAAATTTCTGTTGTTTATAAGCCACCCCTTCTGTGGTATTCTGTTAGAGCAGCCTGAACGAGCTGAGGCAGGCATGAACAGACATTTCACAGAAAACACATAAAACCAATGAATACGTGAAAAGATGTTAAACACCATTAATGATCAGGGAAATTCAAATCAAGATTACAGTAAGATGCTATTTTACACCTACTAATTGCCAAAAAAATTCAAAGTCTTACAACACCAAGTGTTGAAAAGGATATAGATCAAGAGACTCTTTTACATATTGTTGTTAGGAGTGTCTATTGATATTATTATTTTATTGATAGAAAATAGTTTGACTCTATATCATGAAATTGAACAGTCACCATCTTTATGATCCAGTAATTCTACTCCTAAATTTATCATAAGGGAACTCTTACACTTGTATGCTAGGAGACATGTACATATATGGTCATAGTAGCACTGTTCACAACAGCAAAAATCTGAGAAAAAAAACAAATACCCATCTACAGAGAGTGGATTGATCAACTGTAGTATATTCATGAAATAGAATATTATACCCAGTCAAAATCACTAAACTACAGCAACACATACCAACAAGGATGATCTCAGCAATATAATATTAAGTGAAAAGAGTCAGTCTGCAAATATTCCATACAACTACTTATCCTTTTTTAAAGTTAAAAACAACTAAAATTAAAAATGGACTTAGGTCTCAATATAGATGAGATCAAAGAAAGCACGAGAATGACTAACACAGGATTCAGATGGTCATCTCAGCTCGGGAGAAGCAGAGTGATGAAAATGGCTGAAGACCACCTTATACATCTATCCATATATATAATTTTATATAAGTTTTATATAATTTCCATATATAAATTATATACATATAATTTATACTATGTATATCAAACTTCTACATATATAATCTCCTTTATACAAATAGTTACAGCTACCCAGGGGACACCCCCCCAACAACTCCCCTTCTCTCCCAACTTTGCCAGGGTGGGGTTTCCATCCCTTCAACCCAGCTTACCCTGCTCCAGCCTGGCATCTCTCTCACACTTTCCTGGTCTTGGCTTCTCGTCTCATTTCACCGTCTGTGCAGGTCTTCGGGGCCAGAACTATGCTCTCTGAATCCACAGTTCCTTTGTCCCCAACAACCACACTCCCATTCCCTATTTCTTTACTCCAGAGAGCCAGGCCTATTCCTTTCCTTATGCAAATATTTACCACCAGCCACTTTCATTATATGTGATGCCCTGGATTAGGTACAATGGGAGATGCAGTAAGGTGAACCAGAGACCAGTGGAGGAGGTGACATACATACAGCAGAAATAATTATAAGGGAGAAAGAAATGTGTGGGGACTTGCCCACATCTATAAAATTAACACTGATCCAGGTTCCAGGATGAATCTGACCTAAGGCAGGATGCATTTAACAGACTCCGGTCCCTGGAAGCCTGGACATAAGCACCCAGCTGCCCTTATCATTTGGTTCTGGGCCTTAATTCTTACATTCAGGATTCTGACTTTGTCACTGTACCCGAGTTATTGTTCTGGAAACTCCTTAACACCTCAGTCCCCTACTGAGGGACTCCAGGTTTTATCATTGGATTATACCTTGGCCTCTGCCCCTCATTTTTGTTCTAGTAACTTTCATAGATGGCAATGATGATTTTGGCCTGGTGTTCTTGTATGAACTGGGGAACTGCCTCTGAAGTGCAGTTACTGAGTGGTGCCTTATTCCTTCTTCTCAATGACACTCTCTGATGCCACATACCTACACTTTTAAACTTCACCTTCCTGGAATTACTGTGACTTATTGAGGATGCCAGGTACTTCCTGGGTCCCCTATCCCATTTCTGTCTATGACTCAATGGTAATTTGTTCCTAGACCCTCAAGCCCCTTCATATGTCCACCTTCACTGTCTTTCCAGCTCCCCTAAGCTGTTGTCCCACAGCTAAGAAGGAACCAGTTCCAGGTCCCGCCTCCCAGCCAGCCAGGTATAACTGACCCTGTCCCCCCAAATATCGGGATATGACTATAGATGCTGGAACAGGTATAGGTCAAGTGTTTACAAAGTTAAGCAAAGGAATGTGGGAGACCGACTCCCACAAGTCCAGGGGTTCCCTTAGGTGGAGACGGAGTCAGCGAGGAAAGAACGCGGAGACAGAGAAGCGCTTTTCAAGAATTAATATCTCACTTTATTTTTACAGCCTGTCCTTTTTATACTGGGCAGGTGACTATTTACGTCATTGAGCTGTTTTTCCCAAAGTTGTTTTTCCACGTTTAAACCTTTCCCATTAGGAAATTGTTTTCTACATAGTTTCAATGTTCCTTCCTTCCCAGGGTCCATTTTCTTTAGAAGTTTGCTTTTCACCGAATTTTACTTCCTTACGATGTTTCTTTTGCAGGGTACAGCCGGATCTGTTCTTCACTAATGACTAACTTATCCTAACTATGTATCAATTTCTTCCACTAATGGCCAGAGCTGAGTTCCTGCCTTGGCACTTAAAGGATGTTTACTACTTAGCAACTATTTCAAACACTACTGGCTAAACAGGATCTTTAAGAATTATAAGGTGCATAACTTGTCTATCACTAAGAATCTATCATTAAGAAACTAACAGTAAAACAGAATTATAATATGTCCAAAACTCACTTATTTAAAGAAAATAAAACAATCAATATAAGAAGGGGTGTCAGATCTTTTATCCTACTGGGGGCATCCAAAGGGGAATTTAAAATTTTTCAAAACATAAAGCAGCATCTGTTTCTCAGCCAGAGCTTCAGGATTTGTCCCCATAGCAGTGTGATAGGCATGTCAGATACTGAGGTGCAGCCGGCTCCCAACAAAGGAAGAGAGGAGTTTCTTTCTAGACAAATGCATGCATTGGGGAAGACCTCATGGAGAAGCTCCAAAAGGCTTTTTCGGGCAAAAGCACAAAGGTGAAGAAATTTGAGAGACACAGCATAGGAAACAGCAAGTCATTCAATTTGGCTGGAGCAAAGAGCATAAAGCAAAGTGATTTGGTAAAAGCAGGCTGATTCCATTTCATGGAGGGCCTTGAAAGTCAGACAAAGGAGTTTGGATGTTATTCACTAGAAAATAGGGAGCCACTGTAGGTTTCTGAGGAAAATGATATGATTAGAGCTGCACTTCTCCAGGTTTAAAGTCATGTATCTAGAGCATATGTGGAGTTTATATACTAGAGACCTACAATGAGTACCTGATTTAAGGCAGTCACAATGGTAAGGGAAAGGGAGGGACAATTACAAGATTGTTGTAGAGGAGCTAGAATTAAAAGATAGGATGCCATAATTGATACTTCCCTCTTCTTTGGCTTCAGTATTCAACGATGACTGATGAATACTGATGACATAGTACTGATGACAGTACTATGACAAGATAGTACTGTGTATTTGACAGAAATAAAGAATGCAGGTAATTGGGGTTCTGGTCACCAATTTCAACGTGTGTGGGGAGGTTCCCCCCACACCAACAAGCAATGCTCTGACTGACACCAGCTGGGTGTCCTACAATTTAACTCAATTCTGACATTATCTACCCAAAGATAGCATCAATTCCGCAGGTTAAGAGTTCGTTCAGAATGCCAATTCCAAGTCCAGGTTGTTACCTGTACTTCTGATAGAGTGGCTATAGATTAGAGGTTCCCAGGACTCCCCACCTCAGGTTCAATTAATTTGGTAGGGCAGCTCACAGAACTCAGAGAAACATTTTACTCACTAGATTACTTGTTCATTATAAAAGGATATAACTCAGGAACAGTCAGACAGAAGAGCTGCATAGGGCAAGATCTGGGGAAAGGGCACGGAGCTTCCATGCTCCCTCCAGGCACACCACTCTCCTTAAATCCCCACGTGTTCACCACCCAGAAGCTCTCTGAACCCTGTCCTCTCAGGTGTTTATGGAGGCTTCATTACATAGGCACGGTTGATTAAATCATTGGCTATTGGTGATTGATTCAACATCCAGCCTCTCTCCCCTCCCTGGAGGTTTTGGGGTGCTAATGAAAGTTCCAACTCTCTAAGCACAGGGTTGGTTCCCCTGGCAACCAGCCCCGATCCTTTAGTGCTTTCCAAAAGTCACCATTAACATAACAAAAGACACCTTTATGACTGTTATCATAGGATATTTCAAGGGTTTTAGGAGCTCTGTGCCAGGAATGGGTGGAAGCCAAACATACGAGATTCCAGTATCACAACAGGAGAAGGAGGTGGTGGAAGAAAACAGAGCCAGCTTGCAATTGATCATGTTAAACTGTAATCTTAGAGAAAGATACAGATGGAGATATAAATTTGAAAGCCATGGATTTGGGGGAGATTTATAAGCCAGGTGTATAGAGAAAGAGGGAGGAGGATCAAAATCAGAATCAGGGTCCAGTGAGGAAACAGGAACCCCACCAGTGATGTGAACATGGAAAATTGAATATAGAGAATTGTTAACTGAGCGAAGGGTGGTTAACTACTGAAATGTAGATAACTCAAAGGTGTAGCAGAAATAACTACTGCGAAAAGAGGCTGCCACTTCAGAACTGTGGGAAAAGTGAACAAAGCAAGAGCTTAGAAAATTCGAGGAGGCCTTCCACCCCCACCTCAGGAGAGCTGAGAGTCAAACCTCTGAAGAGATGGCGTGACTACTGCAGGAACACCTCAGCCATCCCCAGAGTAAGGAGGGAACTGAAGGCGGCAGGGCAGAACTGCATGAGCAGCGCATCGCACGGGAAAAGCCACGGGGACCCAGTTGCCCACTGAACCAATCAAGCCAAACGCAGCAGTGGGAAGAAACAAGCAAACAGAGAGCAGAAAAGTCCTCTGTCGCCCCCTATGGGCAAAGCCTAACATCCACTCAGTTGCCAAAGGAGAAAATGTGGTTTGCAGAGACCCACTCCAGCATTACAAAGTAGGGAAAAGAAGGGTGGGTTTAAAGCCAAAAGCCAATAAAATAATAACTGAGGCGTTGGTATTCACCTAACCTTAGAAAATGGGAAAAGGGGAAGCTAGACAAGAAACAGGATACGCTGGGAATTACAAGTAAGAAGTGTTGGCCACCTATCAAAGCCTGAAAAAACTCCACTATATTCAGGTAACCAGGAGGTTATCAGAGAAATCTGGGGTTTTTCTTTTTAGTTTTTGTAGGCAAAACTGAATCTGTTCTTCCAGCAGTCACAATGGTAGTTATCCTTGGGATACTGACTGGGGACATGAGAGGGACTTCTGAGGTGCTGAAAACAGCCTATATATTAATCCGGGTCATGGTAACACAGGTGTACACATAGGTAAAAATGAATCAAGCTGTGCACTTAAGATATGTGCACTTTACGGTATGTACGAGATATGTTATATCTCAAATTTTAAGGTTTTTTAAAATAATACTTGTTTCTAAATTTAGAAGATAATTTTTTTACCTCCCCTGAGTAAATTTGGAAAACAAAGAAAAGAGGACTTCTAGATTCTGCTGTCATAAGCTATACTATTTGGAGCAATTCTTATGAAATCTTTATGAAACCAACAATAAATGCTAGATAAAATATTGCTTTTAAAATTTCATAAAAGCATCAAAAGCTGATAAGATTGTAAGAATCGGGTGAAAATATAAGAGAAATCAAGAAGTCATGGAGGTAAGCTGGGTGCTTTTTGCTGCTTTTACCCTAAAAGCATTCTGCCAATCAATAGCCCAAGTTGCAAAATCAGGCTTCTGTTTTGAAAGCCAAAGGCGAGGAGTCCAATAGGAGATCTTAGCCACACTAAACGGGGACAAGAGTGAACCGGAAGTAAACCTGCCACTGCTTTTACCTCCAGGAGCCTGCAGGAATGCTTGCCTTGACTCAGAAAGAACAGGGGAGAAAAGAATCGAAAGCTTGATAAAGAAGTTTCATCCACATGAAGGGAATTGCAGCCCAAACTCACATCACTGGGCTGTCCGCAAAGACCTCAAGTCATGAATATAGCAGTGGCATCAGATACTAGACTCCTAGCCCCCTTAAACCCCAGGCAAAGTAAAAGTAAATCCTCACTGGAGGAAGTCACCTTCATCTTCACCAGGGAATCTTCACCAATAAAAGGTCAGGGGCCCAACCAAGTGTCAAAGGTAACCAAGCACACAAGGAAATAAGGCACCATGAATAAAAACAGCAGAAACAGACTTCAGATGTTGTGGTCATCTGGTGTAATATACGAGCATATATATAATAATTATGCTCACTTTCTTTAAATAAATAACAGATAAATATGAAATTATCTCCAGAAAAAAAAGGAAACTATTTTTTAAACGGCATAGCAGATAGTAAAAACAGCCTCTAGAAATAGAAAATATAATAACTGAAATTAAAAACTCAAATTAGACAGTCATTGGATACAGTAAAAGAAGACTTATTGGATAGAACACGAGTTGGCAAACTACGGCCTATAGGCAAAATCTGGCCCCCTGCCTGATTTTGTAAATAACGTTTTATTGTAACACAGCCATGCTCATTCCTTTACTTATAGCCTATGACTGCTTTTGTACTGAAATGATAGAGTTAAGAAGTTGTGACAGATACTGCATGGCCTATAAACCCTAAAATATTTACTATCTGACCCTTTCCAGAAAGTTTGCCAACTCCTGGGCTAGAAAAAACATCAGAAGAATTTATCCGGAATTTAGCACAGAGAGACAAAAAGATGGAAAATACAGAAGAAAGTTTAAGAAAGGTAGAGGACAGAGTAAGATCCAACATACATTTAAATATAGCTCTAGAAGGAGAAGTGAGAAAATGAGGTAAAGGTATTATTTAAGAAGATATTGTCTGAGGGCCAATATCCTTGAGTGGCGCGATGGTTAAGAACTGGCTTGGGATGCCAGAGGGCCCCAGTTCAGATCCCACATATGAGGGCCAGTGACACTGCACTCCACAGCTAAGATGCTGAACAACAGCTCAACCTGGAGCTGGGCTGCCGTGAGTCGCCGGCGATGGCGTAGGCTGCAGCCCCTATGGCAGTGGGTTGCCATGGGCTACCGTGTGTAGCCAGCAGCCAGCGTGAGCAGCCAGCAGCCACCGTGAGCGGCCGTCCAGAAGCCAGTGACTGATCTGCCTCTCCCGGGAAGAGTGCAATGATGGTGCCAGCAACTTGGGCCAGTGAAGCAACGTCCTCCACAACTAGACTGAAGAACAAACGACAGCAACTTGTCTGTTCCCATTCCCCCAATTTCCCAATAAAAATCTTTAAAAAAAATAAATAAAAAAAAGAAGATATTGGCTGAAAATCTTCCAGACCTGGTGAAAGATAACAACCCACAGATTCTAAAAGCTCAGCGACTAATAAGCAATATAAATAAAAAGAAATTCAAAGCAGTCACCTCATAGCATAACTCAAAAACAAAACAAAGCAAAACAAAAAGGAAACAGAGGAAATCTGAAAACAGCCGAAGAAAAGAAGAGAGATCATTTCAAAGGAATAATGGCTAGACTGACTTTTCAACAAAGAAATAAACAAAACCTGGGAGGCAGAGATTCTCAATGTGCTAAAATAAAATAACTGCCAACCTAAAATTCTATATGCACTGAAAATCTTCTTCAAGGTCAAAAACAAACAAAAACTGAGAGAATGAGACCTGCACTAAAGTAAATACTAAAGTAAGTTCTTCAGACAGAAGGAAAGTGATCCCAGAGGGAAGACCAGAGATGCAAAAAGGATTGAAGGCTAACAAGGGGTAAATAGATGGGTAAATCTAAATAAATATTGACTGCATGAAACAATATAATAATGCCTTGTGGTAGATCTATACCCATCTCAGTCATCTTGGGGTGTCCTAATGAAATACCATAGACTGGGTGGCTTAAACTACAGAAATTTATTTCTCACAGTTCTGGAGACTGGAAGTCCAAGATCAGGGCGCCAGCTTAGCTGGGTTCTGGCGAGGGCTCTCCTCCTGTATTGCTGACTGCTGCCTTCTTGCTGTATACTCACATGGTGGAGAAAGGAATCTCTAGTGTCTCTTCCTCCTCTTAAAAGGGTACTAATTGCATATCATGGAGACTCCAACCTTATGACCTCATCTAAACCTAATTACCTCCCAAAGGTCCTGTCTCCTAATGCCATCGCATTGGAGGTTAGGGCTTAGATGTGTTTTGGAAGGACACAAAACATTCAATATATATATATATGTATATATATATATACATATATATATATATATATATATGGAGAGAGAGAATAAAAATATATAAAACAATGACATATAAGCAGGGTGACCATATTATTTTACATATAATCCTGGACAGTTTGAGAGTGAATGGGGGAGATATTAACAGTTACACAGGGACAACAGGCATAAACCAGGACTTTGCTAGGCAAACTGGAGTATGTAATCATCCTGAATATAAACTGGGAAGTGGGTAAGTAGAGTTAAAGTGTCCTAAGGTTTATGCACTTCCAAGAAAAAGGAAAAAGTGTGACATTTTTGTTTGTGTTGTAAATGGTACATTTACTTAAATTTCATTTTTCTAGTTTTGTTTTTAAATATAAACATATTAAACAGTCATTAACCTTGGGCCTGTCGAATGGCGCGATGGTTAAGAACTGGCTTGGGACACCAGAGGGCCCCGGTTCGGATCCCACATATGAGGGCCAGTGACACTGCCCTCTACAGCTAAGATGCT
>NW_017731363.1:3639475-3643063 GCF_001890085.2 Hipposideros armiger
GAGAGAGAGAGAGAGAGAGAGAGAGAATGAGAGAAAGGGAACCCAAATTGTATGGTTCCATTCAGACAATACTCAAATCTAGGATGACTACCTGGGGTAAAACAAAAACAACAAAATGTGAAAAACAAGGACTTGATTATCAGGAGTTAGGAAGTACCTCTGGGGAGGAAATTGAGGGTAATGGTCAAGAAGGTTGGGTGTGAAGAACTTCTGTAAGGTTTTATTTTATTGACACGTGTGACTCAACATATTTGTTTATTGTTTTAGCTTTCAAATAAAAAGTACATAAGTTTGATATACATTTTTGTATGTAGCTTATATTTCATAATATTTTAAAACTAAATATGGAAAAATAAAAAAAAAAGAAATATATATCCCACCGTTTGGGAATACACATAGTTTACATTTTAATGGATTTCCTTCTTGTTCTTTTTCTCTTTTCTTGGGCATAAATACACTTATTGTTTTGTGAGTTTATAAAAAAATTGAGATTATACTGCAAAACTTATAAAATTGAGGTCAAAATGTTTTTTCTCTGTATTATTTTGCCCTGATCTTACTGGAATTCTTTGAAAGACCAATGCACTATAGTGGTAGAGGCAGGTTGTCTGGGCAATTGGCAAGGTACTGGAGAAGGCAGTTTACTTGGCTCTTTCAAGAAGCTTAGAATTTTAGACTGAGTATGACTAACACATCATGTATATTTGGGTTAAACAAGACTTTGTGGGCAGACCAAATCATTGACCCAACAAAATAGGCTGAAAGCTGGTACATTTGTAGAACAGTGAAAAGTTCAATGAGGGTGGGTCATTGGATATGTAAGAAGTGACAGAAAATTAGTCTTAAGTGGTGGTGGGGCCAGATTGTGAAGGGTTTTCCCTTCATGTCAATAATATTCCTGTAGGTAACAGGTAGCAGGAGAGAGGGTTTTTTTTTCCTTTTTACAAAAGTTAAATAAAGTATTTTTTTTATTTTAGAATAGTTTCAGGTCTACATAAAAGTTGCAAAGATAGTACAGAGAGATCCCATATACTCCACACCCAATTTTTCCTATTGTTAACACCTTACATTGGTGTGGTACATTTGTCACAACTAATAAACCAATATTGATACATATTACTATTAACAAAAGTCCATAGTTTATTCAGATTTTCTTAGTTTTTACCCAATGTCTTTTT
The DNA here is from genome assembly GCF_001890085.2 of Hipposideros armiger. Classification (NCBI taxonomy): domain Eukaryota; kingdom Metazoa; phylum Chordata; class Mammalia; order Chiroptera; family Hipposideridae; genus Hipposideros; species Hipposideros armiger. The sequence continues at coordinate 3,640,654 of NW_017731363.1, forward strand.
TCTGTTCCAAGATCCCATCCAGGATACCATATCACATTTAGTCATCATGTCTCCTTAGGCTCCTCTTAGCTGTAGTGGTTTCTCAGACTTGACATGTTTTTGATAACCTTGACAGTTTTGAAGACTGGTCATGGATTTTGTAGAATGTCTCTGTATTGGAATTTGTCTTGTATTTTTCTCATGATTAGACAGGGGTTATGCATTTTTGTGAAGAAGACCACAGAGGTGAAGTGCCATTATTACCACATCATATTAAGGGAAGATGCTATCAACATGACTTATCACTGGTGATGTTGACCTTGGTCACCTGACTAAGACAGTGTTTGTCAGGTTCCTCCACTGTAGATATTTCCTTCACCCTTGACCCCCACAATACTCTACTCTGGAAAGAAGTCACTAACGCAACCCACAGTCAGCACGTGTGTGTGTGTGTGTGTGTGTGTGTGAGGCTCCACCTCCTTGAGGGTGGAGTATCTACATAAATTATTTGGAAATCTGCATGGGAGATTTGTCTCTCTTCCTGAGGAGATTTTTAAGCAAGAAAATTAGACTGCCAGAGTTGGTTTTGGGAGGTAAACTTCAATAGCAATGTGAAGAATGGGCTAGAGTAGGAGAAAACAGGTGACCAAAAGATCAGATAAGATATTTGTTGGACAAACTAGGCCAGCGATAAATACCTAGACAAGGTAGTGGCCCTGGGGATAGAGAAGGGGAGCCTACAGGATTTGTGGAGGGGGTGGGAGGGAAGAGACAGGTGCCAGTAGTGGAGGAAATAATGAGTCTGTGTTCAGCTTGATTGAGACATCAAGGGAGAGGTATCAAGCAGCCGGAGAGAATTTTTAGTGAAGAACTTTGATCCCAGCTGGAGTTAAAAAGTTGGCAGTTGTAAGATGGCACCTAGAAGGTGGAGTCATAAGAGGAGCTGGGATCATCCAAGGGCAACACGTAGCTGAAGAAGAAAAAAAGAACCAAAGAAGAAATTCTGGAAACACCAATTATGTAGAACAATATATGCCAAGTTCCAAATCAATAGATGAATAATTTTGGAACATTCATGCATTTGCCTGTAGCGGTTCAAGAAATGGTTAATAATCAAGAACATTTTAGTATTGCTTTCTCTCTTTATGTAGTTTAGGAAATTTTTCATGTGGATATTGAGAAGGGACATAGTTCATCCAAAAATGTATGAAGCATGCCAGTGTAATTTTTGTATGTATTTTAGAGACCAGTAAAAAAAAATTAAGATATTTTTCAGATTAAAACAAATACTATTGTTTAGAGTAGGAATTAAAGAAAACAGGAAGTTGGAGTAGACTTTGCTTTTTAAACTATTCTTTTGTCGACTGGCCAAATAATTCTCCAGGTAATCCACCAAAAGAACGGTTTATTTGGGAAAAGAAAAAGAAACAAAGTCACCAACAAGTGTGTATACACATACTTGCCAGCCGGCTGGTGTCTCAGCTGGCTGCCGATGTGGAAAAAGCCCCAAGAGCAACATGGCTTCCCCCTTTATTCGCATCCCTCCCTGGGAAGTTACCACAGAGTTTAATAGGAAGTCAGGACTGGAGAGTTAACAAGGGGCCCCCCTCCACCCATAGTCCTCCCAGCTCTATGGTTGGTCATCTTAAGATTCCAGTTCACTTTTATCACTTTTAATAAATTTTAAATCATGCAATATTTAAGACATTAAAGAATGATGAGTTAGCCATAGTAAGAATGATCTTTTTTGTCTTTTTCTCTATTCAAAGGACCATTTATGAAGTTTCACAATTAAGATGCTATTTGCTTTGAATTTGTTTTTGTAGTTTAATTCAATTAAAATCTCTGGAGAATAGAAGATATTGCAGACAAAGTGTCATATCATGGGGAAAAAGAATTAGACTGGTTGTCAGAAAGCCTAGTATCCATTCCTGATTCTCCTACTAATTGGGAAATCTTATGGCACTTGGCATTTTGGGTGTCTGTTTCCTCATTGATAAAAATGGGGAGGGTGATGTATCTACCTGCCCATCAAAAGATAGTTGAAAGTCAGAAAAGAAACAAATGAATGGAACTATTTAAGAAAATGCAAAATATTATGAAAAACAAGATGTTAGTGTTATTGAAAAATCTCTGAGTGAATATTAAGGAAAAGAATAAGGACTGGAATATCAAGAAGAGAAAGATAAGAAAATCTCAAATTTTAATATGCCTTCCTTCATTCAATATATTGAGTGTAAGGATCTTGGCCCAGACCCTAGGCCGGACAGACTCAGCCGGACAGACTCACTTTTAAAAATCATACTTCAGGGCCGGCCGAGTGGCGCGATGGTTAAGAACTTGCTTGGGATGCCAGAGGGCCCCGGTTTGGATCCCACATATGAGGGCCAGTGACACTGCCCTCTACAGCTAAGATGCTGAACAACAGTTC
>NW_017731363.1:3643398-3784901 GCF_001890085.2 Hipposideros armiger
AGTAGTCTTATCACAACTAGATTGGACCATTTCACAAAAACTAACAGCTCTTTTTGCTTCTGTACACCTGCTTTGCTTCTGCTGGGGAATAAAAGGTTAAAGAACAACATTCCTCAGGCCTTGCAGTTCCTCCCTTCCTCTCCCTTCCTCAGGCCTTGCAGTTCCCCCTTCCTCTCCCCCCTTCATGTTAACATTTCAGGAGGCCTTGAAGCAAAGTAACTTTATCAACCCCAGTCACGATGTACTGTTAAGACACCTGGACATAACAACACTGTTGCAACAGTGGGATGCAGTTTTAACTAAAATAACTACACATTCTTTTTGGCTTCTGTAATTTACTTTACATTTAACCCCCACCTTATAAAAACCCTACCCACTGAGACCTCCGGACCATTTTCTCCTTAGTCGGAGGGGCAGTCGCTGAGCTCAGCTTAATAAAATCTTCAGAACTTTAAACTTTAATTTGACATCCAGCCTCTTTATTGATTATCTGGACCCAACATTGAGCATAGCTATTGTGGAATATTGTTTGGTACTGAGGAACTCAGAAATGAATGTAAGCAAGAAAAATGATACATACAGAGGTAAGGACTGTCTACTAGAAGAAAAGTAACTAATTCTGCCTGGGAAAATAAAAGGTTTCTCAGAGGAGGTGATATTTAAACTGAATTCTTTTTTTTTTTTTGAACTGGATCTTGATAGATGAATTGGAGTTTGCAGACAAGAAAATTTCAGGCAAGAGGCTGTCAAAAAACAAAATTCAACCAAGTAAATTTGAAGATCTAATTGGCTTTATTAAGCAATTCAGGAATTGAGCAGCATTTCATCTAGCAACTAGAAGAATGCTCCAAGAGGTTGTACAAAATGGAAGGTTTTTATAGGAAGAAAAGTGGAGCAAGGGAGCTATTAGCAAAAGAAAAGATTATTTTTTGGTCCAGACATCTCTTTGGGGAGGGTGGGGAACAGCAAGTGTTTTATCATGCAGGTTGCCTCTTCTTCCTTTGGGGGATGGAGAGGGCCCACATGACAGATTACTGGTTCTTGGCCAGAAATTCCAGACTGGTTGATTAAGATTACATTTCTAGTGAAGGTCAAAATTACAATTAGGTCAAGAATTAAGTCTAGGCTTGGTATCATGGACTTTAGCACAAGTGACACCATTTTGAGCATGTGGTTTTCTCTTTAACAAGTCGAACAAGTCACTATAGCCCCTAAACAAAACTAAGGGGAAAAAATGTGTAACTACATAATCGAGTTTTGTAAGGGAGGGCAAGGTGACTTTGGAGATTTCTGAGACATGCAATGAACATGCAAATGACTTATTTCAGTAGTATGCAAATCGGTGCTTTTTTTTAAAAAAGCTCCCTTTGTAAAAGGACTGAAGTCTAATGGTTTCAAAATTCTGTACATGTGGCAAACTCCAGGCTTTCTGACAAAGGCCATTTTTATTATTAATTTCTGTTGCATTTTTTCTTATTAAAAAATCCTCATAGTGGTTTAAAATGAGAAGGATTTTGATGAATGGTGACAACTTTTAATAGTCGCATCTTGATTATATTAGCGTCATACTATTTTTTCAAGTTAAAAGATATTATATTTCATTTTTCCAGTTTAAAAATGCATTAGGCACGTTGTGATTTATAATAAGAAATATATATTTGGTCTTTGTCCCCATTTCTGGCACACAGCCCTCAAACCCCTTGGAATTTTCTAAATGATGAGAAAAACTACGGTGTCTCTTGTTAGGTTAATGAGGTAGCTTTTGGACGCCACCCAAGGGTAGGGGATATTGATTGCCAGTAGGAGCCAGCCATGTGGTTAGAGGATTGGAACTTTCAGCCCCAGCCTCTGATTTCTGGAAAGGGGAGAGGGGCTTGAGGTAGAATCAGTCACAAACGGCCAATGACTTAGTCAACCATGACTATGTAATGAAGCCTCCATAAAAACCCAGAAGAATAGCTTGCTGGTCCCTTTTTGGAGAGCTTCCATGTTGGGGAACCAGAGTGCTTCCATGAGCCTCCGTGCTGGGCTCCAAGCTCCACGAGCACAAAAGCTCCTTCAGTCAGGACCTCACTTTCTGTCTCTTCATCCCTTTAATATCCTTTATAGTAAATCAGTAACCTAGTGAGAAAATGGGCTTTCCTGAGTTCTGTGAGCCGCTGTAGCAAATTAATCAAACCCAAGGAGAAGGTCGTGGGAACCTCTGATTTATAGCCAGCTGGTCAGGACAGGTAACTAACTACCTGGACTGCAACTGGCATCTGAAGTGGAGGGTGATCTTATGGGATTGAGCCCTTTACCTGTGGAATCCGATTCTATCTCCAAGTAGATAGTGTCAGATTTGAGTTGAATTCTCGGACACCCTGCTGGTGTCTGAGAATTACATGTTGGTGTGGGGAAGCCTACACACACACACACACACACACACACACACACACACACATATACACATACACATGTTGGAATTGGGTCCAGGGAACCTTTTCACAAGTTATAGCAATCAGGCCACCCCTCCTTGCCTAGTTACAAAGTTAGCTTCACATAAAGCTTCGCTCTTACAAATACCTCCTTAATGGTCTGGGGGCACTGAAAAACATTTTTCTACAAGCAACCTAAAAGTTGCTTAAAAGTCAGACATTCTCCTCTATGCTCTTTTGCTGCTGAAATTCTAACAGTGGGGAAGAGTTTGCCCACCTGCCAGAATAAAAGCAAAGCTAACATTTCATGATATTCAATTAAATACAAAAAGTCTGAGATACCTCAGTCCCCTAGTTTAATGCAGATACTTCATGGGTGGTTAGAAATTAGTAAAAAATAACATGGAAAGATGCCCCAAATCCAGATCCAAGATCAAAAAGAGATAAATACTACTTAAAATTCACTAGAATCTAGACTCCATGGAGAGGGCTGGCTGACAGAAAGTGTCCCAGGACCCACTAGTATGATATGATTTAAGACAGACTGATGCTAAGATTACAATCTTTTCTCAACCCAAAATGTAAAGGAAATTTTCGAGTAAACTTGGGAACTGTAGCATGTACATAGAGATTATGTAATGACAAATGCAAGCAAACAGAGTGGACCTTATGGATTCTTTAACAAAAGAAGAGGGATGCATCTCAGAACCAGAACTTGATAATATCCAATTAGAGATAAGACTTCACCAGATATCAAAATGTTTCCTGAAACTATATAAATAAAACAGTATGGTTCTGATGAAGAAACCAAATCTATGAAACTGAGTATGGAGTTTGGAATAGACTCAAACACTATATGAGAAGTCAGTGTATGAGAAATGTGGTATTTCAAATTAGTGGGCAAAGGACAGCCCAGCCTGTTAGAAGTATTGAAACAATTGGCTATCCATTAGAGAAAAGAAAAAAAACCAAAAACATACTTTACATGATAAATAAAAAGAAATTCCAGATGCATTAAGGGTACAAATGTAAAAAAGAAAACCTCTTGGGCCGGCCGAGTGGCGCGATGGTTAAGAACTGGCTTGCAACGCCAGAGGGCCCCGGTTCGGATCCCACATATGAGGGCCAGTGACACTGCCCTCCACAGCTAAGATGCTGAACAACAGCTCAACCTGGAGCTGGGCTGCCGTGAGCCGGCGACGGCGTAGGCTGCAGCCCCTGTGGCAGTGGGTTGCCATGGGCTACCGTGTGTAGCCAGCAGCCAGCGTGAGCGGCCAGCAGCCGCAGTGAGCAGCCGTCCAGAAGCTGGCGACTGGTCTGCCTAGCCCGGGAAGAGCACAATGATGGTGCCAACTTGGGCCAATGAAGCAACATCCTCCACAACTAGACTGAAGAACAAAAACGACAGCAACTTGTCTGTTCCCCTTCCCCCAATTCCCCAGCACTGTTCCCACCCCCCCAATTCCCCAATAAAAATCTTTAAAAAAAAAAGAAAAAGAAAACCTCTAAAAATATTAAAAGAATATATATAGGAAAGTGTTTATAAACCTGATGCAGAGTCAGTCATCCTGAGCAAAAAAAAAGTTCACAAACCATCAAGGGAAATATTGATAATTTTGACTAAATAAATATAATATTAAAACCTCTGTCCCATTTTAAAAGTCTAAAGACAGGCAGTAGACTAGTAGAAAATATTTGTAACATATATTACAGCCAAAGAATTAATATCTATAAAATATAAAGAACCAGAGTTTATTAAGAAAAAAGAGAAACAGCCACTTAAGCATACATGACTTACAAACTTTTATCCTCATTCGAGGCCTCGCCTATGAGTGCCAAATATCTGTACTCACACTCTAATTGACATCTTTTTTTTTTCTTAGATGACTCAAAAACTCTTCCAAATCATCAGGTCCCAAACTGAATTTATGATCTTCCCACACATATCTGGTCCTCTCCAACATTCTATTTTCTCTGTGAAAAAAATCAATCTACCATTTGTATTTTTAAAATTAGAATTGACAAAATGAATTGATCTATTGATCTACCAATTGATTCCCAGAAATCAATCTATCAGAAAGTTATGAGTCAACTTTGGCACCTCCTCCTCTGTCATCCGCCATTTCCAATCCTTCACCAAGCCCTGTCAATTGTACCTTCCTAATAGCTCTTAAGTCCATCCACTTCACCCCACCTCCGTTACCATCTCCCTTATCCAAGCCACCTGGCTGGGGCTACTGCTATAGCTTCCTAACTGGTCCACTTGTATCCACTCTGTCTCCTATATTCTGTTCTCACTGTAGTCTAAGTGATCTATTCAAAAGCAAATTTACTCCTAGCACTCACACTGGGGTCTTTAAGTGCCAATCTCCATTAAAAGGAACCAGGGTTCCTTGGAGCATGAAATGCATGAGATGACCCTTTTTCTGCCAGATAGCAAGGAAAGCTATCAAAGACTAATGAGTGGTGGAAAAGGAAATAAGAACCACCTAGAGTTGCCCCCATTGGCCTAAAATAGGACACTTTGGGCATAAAAAATAATGATAGCATGGATTAATACACATTGAGCATATAAAAATTCATGGGTTCAAATTAACACCATAAAAAGAGCATGCCAAAACAAACGAAGACTTACAGGTTGCCATTGAAAGTAGCTAGGTCATCAACACCTTACTTTGAAAATTGGTAATGAAGGGGGAAAGAATTAGCCATTATTCAGCACAATACTGTTTTAGGATTGCCAAATAGTCCTAGCTAATGGAAAAAAGTTCTTTACAGACAATTCCAGCTAATAAGCACAAGAGGAATGATAGGATTATAAAATCACCACTTTATAATGTCCTCCACAAGGTAACCCCCTTCTGTCCTTTCCAGGGTCGTCTTACACCACAAGCCTTGCTTTTTAGAAACTAAAAATTCAGTTAAAGAAACGAGGGAGACGCAGTGAGCGGCCGTCCAGAAGCCGGCAACTGATCTGCCTCGTCCGGGAAGAGCGCAATGATGGTGCCAACTTGGGCCAGTGAAGCAACATCCTCCACAACTAGATTGAAGAACAAAAATGACAGCAACTTGTCTGTTCCCCTTCCCCCAATTCCCCAGCACTGTTCCCATCCCCCCAATTCCCCAATTAAAAAAATCTTTAAAAAAAAAAAAGAAAGAAAGAAACGAGGGAGAGAAATTCGGCATCACAGAATTGATTTGATTTTGCAAGGCTAACTATAGGAATTTCTCTGCGGTTATAGGCTCTGTGGCTCTAAGCCATTCATTTCAGCAGCCATTAATAATAAATGTGCCTGTTAATAGGTGCCCAGTGGTTAGGCCACTCCAGTGTGGACACGTGAGAAATGTATCAAAGCCCACAATGCTACTCACACAATTTGAAAGACTAAAATTATTTTTTGAGAAAAATTCTACAAAGGAATGTCTTGAAGATCTCTCTTTGAAGGGTGTTTTGGGCCCCTTCTGCTGCCATCTGCCACTGCTGTAATCTAGGCCATCATGGTCTCGCCCCTGGCCTATGGCAGCAGTCTCTCAGCTGGTCTCTCAACCTCCACTTTCCTCCCCTGTGATCCATTTCCACATGGCAGCCAGAATGAATTTCTACAATGCAAATGTAATTATGTCACAGCTTAAGCAGCTGCCCGTTGCTCCTTAGAGAAATCCTGAACTCCTTAACAGGCTTAGATGACCCTTCAAGGATTCCTGCTCTCTCTCCAACCTCCTCTCTCCCAATTTCCCCCTCCTGTTCCCCACCCTCCAGCTCAGAGGCTCTAGACATACTGAGCTTCTTTCAGTTCCTCAGGAAGCTCTCTCCTTCACCTGTGAGCCTTTGAACATGCCCTTCACTCTGCCTGAATGGCTCTTCCCACCACCTCACCTCATCCTTCAGTTGAGTCACTCATTCTTCAATTGTCAGCTTCAATGTTGCTTTCTCTAGTTGTCCTTATTGTGTTTTTAGAGTGTCCTCTATTTAGCATTTACTGCATCAGACCGCCATTTCTCACTGAATTGCTGTAAGCTTCTCGAAGGCAGGATCAGCCCTGCTTCAGTTGTATCCTCAGCATCTGGTACTTGATAAGTATCTGTCGAATTGATGAATCCTAAATAGTTTACCTGATTTCACCTTCTTCTCCTTTAATCCTTGCTAGACTTATCTTTCTAAAACACCACTGTCATCTTGGTAAAAATATTTAATTGCTCCCTGTTTCTTACAGAGCAAGTACAACAGTTTTCAAGAGCCTCTATACTTTTTCCTATGTTATCTATTCAACTTTGTGTTATGAATAAGATGTATTTTTTTCTCCAGAAATGATGTACAGATTTTTGTCAGTTTGTTTGCAAGAAAAGAATGACATCTCCCAGGGCTCCCCACCAGCTTTCATTTGCAGGGAATGCAGGAGGCAAGGAGAGCATAGAGCCCTGGGTCCTCCAGCTGTTCTAGAGCAGCCCAGAGTAGCTGAAGTGGGGAGAGAGGGAGTCCTTGGCCCACTTTTGCCTGGGAGGCCAGACAGCATAGTATAGTGAAGGAGAAACAGAAGAGCAGGGGCTGCTACTGTAATGATTGGATGCACAGCTAAAATCTATTTCCATGACCACAATGGCTTCTTGACACCCACCGGGCTGACTAGACCCCAGATCTTGGGCACATAAACCCCAATGTCTTCAGCACTGTGCTTGCTATCAGTGACACTGAAGCAGCAGGAAGATGGATTCCACCTCACCTGCACCTGGGGAATGTAGTTTTAGCTTTGTAACCCCTGTGGTAGAGCATATACATGAGAAGGAGGTTGAAATGCATGCCAAGTACCAATCAACCATACCAACCAAACTGGTGTGGGAGAAATAAATGGTCGAAGGAGAAACTTACAGTGGCAGCGGCAGCAGCAGGAAAGTGCTGATGATTTTGAACCTCCTTTATACTCATAAAAAAAAAGCCGTTCAAAGCTATGACAGTAACCTGATTGTCACAAGATGATGTATATTTCCATCGCTGAAGCTTTTGCAACCCACTTTACTAACTCATAAACATGAGATGGTTAGGCTAGACTTCTATTACTTTAGAAATAGTCAAACAATAATTACTCGTACATTGAAGTTAAAACAGCATATTCGTTTAGAGAACAGGAGGAATATTTTGATCTAAAGCAAATCAAGTTTTTATGCTTTTGAGAATATATAGTATCTGTAATTGAACAAATAATGCATTGCCCAGGAAACCAATTTTAGCAAACATAACAATTTTGCCAACAGCATACTGATTTGCTGCTTATATTTAGCATACCAAGTGTTTACATGTTATATGTAAATGGTTGTCTGTAAAGGGATTGAATACAGCCTCTCCACTCAATAGTCTTGTCTACACAATTAATCTGTTTAACAGGCTTTTCATTATAGAAAATACAATGATATGCTTCAGCTCCACCACAGAGTCAATGTTACTGGTATAGTCATTAAGGGAGTTTAATTGTAATTATTGGATGTGGTAGCAGCTACAGTGATCATTTGAGAAAATATGATTATATCACTGTAACTGACAACCTTCCTCCGTGTATTGCCTCTGAATTTTCTAATGAGTAATGGGTTACATGAATATATCTGTGTCCCGCCTCTTGGGCAGGCAGGGTAGCATAGCAGAAGGATCTGGTTGGCTTCGGGGACCTCCATTTCTCCTACTATCCATCAAGTCTCTGACTTGAGCAGTTATCTTTAAATGTAATTTTATTTTCAGTTTAAAACAAACCGATCACAAACCCAAAGCAGAGCCAGCCACAGAAGATAAATAAGCATACATTTGGCCACAGATGAAAAGTCATAATAAAGCTTCAGCATCCGTGAGATAAGGGTGCCCCAAACACTGGAAATCACGGTGTGTAATTTGATGTTTAAAAGAACACACATTCAAATCCTCTAGCACATGCCAGCTTTGGCCTAGCCACCCAGCACGTGTGGTGTCTACGTATTGCGCATATGGGCTGCGGTCCTCTCTCTTTTGCCTGCTACTGTTCTGCTGGGTTTATGCCTCTCACAGCCACCTCCTTTGTCATTGTGTCACATGGTTGTGACAATTTTAAAGGAGCGCAATTACTATGATCTCAGGATTTTGAAGCTCTGGAAGTTTTGACATTTGCTCCATCATTATGTCATTAGTGGAAGCCATGAAAGGAGAGATAGAATCTGCTTCTATTTTTGGTATCCACACACAACAATTAAATCAGTGAGCAGCAGGAGCTCTTTTCTCTGTGGCTGTGCCATCTGCGTTTGTGTCTGTATATCACTCAGGCATCTGTGCCCTGCAGTTCTAACATACTTTGCCCTAACATTCAGGATAGAATAGTTTGGAAGGTGGCTTTGTGAGAACCAATATATTAGAGCTACAGATCTCTCATCAATGGGGACAACATTGGCTGGAAACAGTCACCCCGAAAATCTGAATTTTAAGGCACAAACTCTAATTTTCTACACTGTGGAACTGCCTGCAAGTACTCAGGGACACATAAGCATGATGCATACGAAGCAATCACTGCCAGGCCCATCTTAGGAATAGCAGGCATAAAGGGCAGGGGAAGGACCACAGAGTAGTTTTAATTAGATGAAACCTGTAATTAATATATACTTGAAGTGGAATCCACAAAAGAGATTGGCCAACAGAGCTTACATCCAGTGAGAATTCAAGCTGCTGTAGTCGATTTTAATTACATTCCTGAAATAGAAGCCTGCAAACAGGATTTGCATAGATGGCTTAGGTAAATCTTTGTTCCATTGACAGATTTTACTAGCAATATTTTTAGTCTACCAAAATTGAAAGGTGATTACAAGCTGGTAAGGAAAAATTCTAAAGAGGATTGTCAGAAAAAAGATCTCAAGCTAGTGTGTTAATGTAATTCAAAGGTATTTTAGGAGAGTAGGCATCACAGAAATGCATGCCATTGGTAATAAAGAAGCATATGTACCATTTTTTAAATCTCTTTTTCCCTCTTTACAACTTTCAAGTCAAATGTTCTGCCAAGTTCTTATCTCTTTAGTTTGCAAAGTTAAAGTGAATAGCTGCATTTCTGTAATATAGGCTATTTCTATATATTTCAAAGGAAAGGTCAGGGACAGGGAGAACTCTAATTTCTAAACGACTCTCATTTCCACATCTTCTTTTATGTTGCCTGCCATGGACTGGACAACTGCAGGGGACTTTTTAGATAATAATGCTGTATTTGTTTCCTGTGGTTGTTGTGACAAATTACCACAAACTTAGAGGCCTAAAACAACAGAAATGTATTATCTTATAGTTGTGGAGGTCAGAAGTTTGAAATTAGTTTCACTGAGCCCATATCAAGGTGTTGACAGGGCCATGCTCCCTGGGGAGAATCTGTTCCTTGTCTCTTCCTTCTTCTAGTGGCTGCCAGCATTCCTTGGCTCCTAGCAGTATCATTCCAGGGTATCTCAAGATGGCAGTCCAGATGCCAGCAAAGACTACAGTCTTCTGAAGGCTTGATTGAAGCTAGAAGATCAGTTTCCAAGTTTACTCACCTGGCTGTTAGCAGGCCTGAGTCCCTTGCTGGCTGTTGACCAGAAAACTTAGCTCTTTAACCACATGAGCCTCTCCTCAGGACATGCAGCTGGCTTCCCCCTGAGGGAATGAACTAAGAGAAAGACAAAGAAAACGCTGCAGAGCTTTTATGACTGGGCATCATATCTGCCTATTTTTATTGGTCACATGGACCAGTGTAGGGGAGGAAAAATTTTCTTTCTACCCTTCTAGGTTCTTTGGCTGCTTTAATAATCAAATTAACATAAGACAGATTAATAGGAGAAAAAAACTTAATTATGTGTGTACAGGGACCCCATATATATACAGAGGATGCCCAAAAATGTGTACACATTTTAAGACAGGAAAAAACTATTAAAATTACGCTGATGGTAACCACTTTGAGCACCTCTTGTAATTGCAGAAGTCAAATGTGACTTGTATTCATCTTTTGTTATTGGTATCTATTGAGTATTACAATTTTAATACAGTTTTTTTCTTTCTTAAAATGTGTATACATGTTTTTTGGCACCCTCTGTATATATGAGACTCAAGGACAAATCGGGAAACTGAGGCTTATATGCCATTCTGAGCTAAGGAATGGAACAGGGGCCTAATGCTTCAAAGAGGAGGAGGGCAATTTACAGGACTATAAGAGCAGATGTTTGGTAATTTGATGTTTGTCCTGCCATGTAGGTAAGTCATTCAAATAAAAGTTATTTCTGGTAGTAGCTCTCTGGGATAGACCCCCTATCTAAATTCTTTTAAGTAGTTAAGAGAGAGAGGAAAGTTTTTCTTGAATTTTCTGGGTCTTGATTTGCCTTCAGCTCAAATGATCCACATGTCATGTATTTTCCTCCATGTGACCAACCTGATACAATGCAGAGAGACATTCCACAAGGGCATTCATATCAAGAGGTAGAGATCATTGGGGCCCATCTTGGAGGCAGGCTACCACAGCACTTGATTCTACTATGCCATCCCCTTGGCCACTGATTTGTTCAAGGGATGGGCATTTGATTCAAACAAGGCCCATCAGAGTGCATTTCTGAGAATCACGTATATAGCTCCTGGGAATGAGAGGCCATTCTCATTTTCCTTGGGTCTTAAGCTGTTATGCTATAAGCCTGAAGGTTTCACTGGTCACACTCCCAACCACATAGAGGAAGTCCTTATTATAAAGTAGGAGAGAATAAACACAAAGGGAGAATCAGAGCTAAGAGTTGAAACTAGAGAAAACCTTGCTAACATCTTGTGGGCCCCTGGATCCCTCCATGCCTGAGGTTCACCCCTGGATTTCCCAGTAACACAAGCCAATGCATTTCTCCTTTTTTTGCTTAAGCCAGTTCACGTAGGTTACTGACTCTTGCACCTGATAGGGCCTGGACTCAGGCACAGCTTGAGGAGCCTCTTAGGATTCTCATCCTACAGGAATAGAGAATCAAACTTGGTGCAGTGACAGAGCCTTAGCTATATCAGGAGTAACCCCAGAAGGCAACCTGTCACTCAAATTTTTCTCATGGCCTTGCTCTCCTGGAATAGGTAAAGGAGAAGGGTTTTTTTAAAAAGTGGGAAAATGGTTTCATCATAAACTCTAGGAGTTTGGAGCAAAAGCAATCCCAAATTTGTGCACTTGTGACAATGGGTCACACCAAGTGGAGAGAGAGGTGTTTTTACAACAAAGGCACAAAACACAGTGGGGGCTTTGCAGATTGGAGAAGTATGACTCAAAGCCACAGCTGATGCTGCAATTAGAGGGGCTTTCTGGTTTGTGCCCTGATGCTGGGTATAGCCTGTAAATGTTCCTGCTAGGGCCGATTACCATATTTCCCCATGTATAAGATGCACCCTTTTTTGAAAAATTTGGGGTCTACAAACTGGGTGCGTCTTATACAGTGGTTGTAGATTTCAAATGCCATAGATGGAACTGAGGACGAGGCAATCTATGAAGACAGTGATTCGCCATCAGACACAGATGAGGACAAGCTCATGGTTGGGAGTTTTGACAGTGATGAGGAGTCGTATGAATTTTATGATGAATACAGCTTGAGCTCAATAACTTTATGTAATACATTTTTTTTCAAATTTCGGGCCCCCAAATTAAAGTGTGTCTTATACACGGGGAAATATGGTACTTTCCAGACCCCGGAGGGAGCGAGATGGCCCGTCTCTGACATCTTTCCCCACATGGCACCAAGAAGCCCCTCTGAGCTTTCTCTCTCCCAGCTCGGCCCTCCAGCAGCTCCCTCATGCCCCACCTGGATTTTGTGCTGCTCCTGTCCCATCCCCGGGGAGCTGTCATTACATATGAGTCCAAGCAAAGGTCCAGGCACAGAGCTTTGCCCCCAATAGATGCTCCAAAAATATTGATGGGGTGAAAGCCTTGAAAGGAAGAAGAATATACCACCCCCAAATATGCCTCCTTTGGCATAAGGATTATTTTAAACTGACAATTTTAGAGAAACAGCAGACTTAGGAAAAGCTCTGAAAACTGAGAGGTTACCCTTTTGTAAGATACATTTACATTTATAAGGGAAAACTCATTTTTAAGGGTGTCTCCTCCCTCTCTGCACCAGGCAGAGAGTGACCAAATCTTTAGAAACTCTTATCAGTGCAGAAGGCAACAACTTAAATCTGCTTAATAGCCTTACCCTTGTTTACTGTGCTTTGCCTGATCACTTCCTCTAACTGGATTCTCCTCTCCCCATCTTCTTTGGTCTTTAGCTGAAGATGGTACTTAAGGTGGTGCCTTGGGCCATTTCAGGGTGTTACTCAGTTTTCCAGGGTCTTTCCCATGGATACAGGAGGTATCCATATTATTAACTTCTGTTTGTTTTTCTCCTGTTAATCTGTCTATTTTTATAGGGGGTCTCAGCCAAGAACCTTTAGAAGGGTAGAAGGAAAGTTATTTTTTCTCCCCCAACAGTCTAATTGAATGAAAACATCGTTTCTGGCACCATCAAACGAAGACATAATAAAAATCAAAAGTTTAGATCTTTGAAGTGCTCAAAGAAATTCTAAAATTCTTATTTAAATGATCCTAAAGAACTTTTAGGCTTTTAAACACTTTCAGTTATATACAACTTCAGAAGTTTATTAGTGTTACAAACAAAACACACCAAAGAAACAATCTTAGTTCCTTTCCAGAGAAGGAACTGCTCCTTTAACACAGTGAAGTAACTTCCAGGTGCTTGCCACGTTCGTACAGCAGATGGCACTGTGAGACAACTATAATATAAACCACTGCTTTCCGCATAGCTAGGAGGAAGCCGGCGAAACACAAAATCAAACGCTGCAATCTTGTGCTGGATCCGGACCTATTTGAAATCTACATCCCTAAGGAGGGTTGTCTATAAGCGTTCCCTACCCAGGTGTGTGTGCTATTCTGGTCAATCCCCTCCCTATTCGAATGTGCTCCTCGGAGCAGCGGCGCTGAGAGCTTGTTAGAACTGCAGAATCTCAGACCCAGACGCCCTGAGGCAGAATCCACTCCTTGGGCAATGTCTTCCTAGCTGACCTAACGCGTTTGAAAAGTCTTCAGTTACGTAGAAGCGCGGATGTTCATCAGCGTTGCAAAAGAAAACAAAGCAAAGCAAAACAACCCCAAATATGCTGCGTTCCCTTTAAGAAAAAAACTGTTCTTGTAAAATACTCGCTAAAAACACTTGCGGTGCCTGCTGCTTTCAGGCAGCAGATGGCACTGTGGGACAACTCTAAAGCGACGGTTTTTCCTGAAGCTAGGAGAAAGCCGGGGAAACTGGATCCAACACACCAGTTTTCTTCTAGATCTGGACCTATTTAAAATCTACATCTCCAAGGTCAGAAGATTAGGAACTCTTCTGGATATGGAAAAATCAAATAAGCTTGTGGAGACAGTGGTGTAAAAAAAAACAAGGACTTTTCCTCTGCCAGGGGACAAAGAAGTTGCATTTAGATGTATTCAGTGTCAGAAAGGTCCTCTGAAATTCTCTTAAGATCCATTGTTAGAACTCCTGCCCTTTGAATTACTGTTTAAAATACAAATGCTCCTAGGGGACAATACATTTCACCATCATTAATGCCTTTCTGAGCATTAGTTTTTCACCTTGCTTTGTAATAAAGGTCAACCCCTGGCAGCAAAGATACTCCCCCACGAAGGCAAGACTTGCCAGGGAGACAAGGAGAAGATTAAGGATGATGCTCAGGAGAATGTGCCTGGGTGGGACCCCAGAGTCAGGCCTCTGGGCACTGGGTCCCAGGGGGAGGGGACTCTGGAATGGGAGAGACAAGGCCTCCAAATGTGAATCCCCACCGGCTTCTTCAGGGGCTTTTGCCAGTGGGGGTGGGGGGGTAAGGGGAAGAGGAGTCTAGACATCCAGAGTTTGAGACAGCAGCATACACCTCAGCCTCCTCTTGGAACAGGCCTCATGCCAGTCCTGCTCAACTGCCCCTGAGAGCCCCAGGTCTACTTTGTCATCACGTGGACATGGCCCCAACACATTGTCAAGCCTCGTTAAAAGAAGAACCAGTATGGGGTTACAGATGACTGAAACTAAATTGTGGGGCATCTGAGGAACACGAAAGTAATTCATCATATATAGTTTATAGAACCCAAACCATATTGGAGTCATTCTTTTAGGAAGAACAATACCTACACAGAAATTCCACTGCTGGGAGTCTCCCCACGTAGAGTTGTCAGATTTAGCAAAAACAAAAACAAAGCAGGACTCCCACTTACATTTTATTTTCAGATAAACAATGAATACTTTTTTTAGTATAATATGTCCCATGCATTATTTAGGATGAACTTACACTAAAAAATTATTTGGTGTTTTTCTGAAATTCAAATTTAACTGGTCATCCTTTGTTTGATCTAGCAATCCAACCACCGGGAAATTCTCACACACAGGTCAAGGTGTATAAACAGTGAAGTTCATCACAACCTTGTTATGTAATAGAGAGAACACAGAAACAACCTAACTAGGCCTCTTGTGAGGAGAGAGACACAGTCACCCCCCAAACCACAGGCTGTTAGGAGGTTGCAGGCAAGAGAAGGGATCTGTCATCGCACCATTCTTCTCCCGCTGTGTCTCCCATTGGCAAAGCCCATTGGAAAACAAGGGGGCAAGGAAGTGCAGAGTTTACAGTCTTTAGAGGTCAGCCTCCAGGGGTGTGCTGGGGCCAACCGTGAGGATCTTCTCCCAACTCCATGTTCAGTGATGTCACATCGGTAAGTTAAAATTGGCCATGAGGGGAGTATTTACTCCATGGAAATCAGCAGACAGTACAAATCAGGGTAAAATTTTTCCCCCATAGTGGCTTCTGTTAACCACTTACCAGCACTCCATTGTGCGTTTCCCAGGCACAGAGCAGGATGGGAAGGGTTGAGAACGGTATAGAAGGGAATTGGGACTACCCAGAATAACTGTTGCATCTTATTTCATTGTATGAATAAACTTCCATTTATGTATTCATTCTCCTAAGAAGGCAGCCACACTCCCATAACTCCATTTCTCTCATTTCCGTACCTTTTCCTCCCCTCCCTGGGCCCTTCAGGCTTAGGAGTGATGACTGTGTATCAGTTTAGGGCTAATCAGGAGAGAGGAGTCACACAGTAGTTTTAACAAAGAAAGTTTTATATAAAAAATGATTAACTAGAATGGGAGACTGGAGTAACGAGAGACTGGCTAGTAAGAAGTAAAGAGCACTCTGGAGAATATAGGATAGCTGTTATGAGAGCAGCCACTGCCCCTATGACTACCATAGGGCATCCAAGGAAGAATCCCTCTTTCCCAGACCTCGTAAGAGGGCACCACTATGGTTCACTTACAGCAGAGAAGTCACCGTGGTACTGCACTGGTGGAACTTACTAGAAATCTGTACTCTGGAACTTGGGAATCGTCGCTCTAGCGCACCAGGCAAAGCTGCTTCCAGGGAGGCATCTCACTAGAGGCTGCAAACCCACAGGAGGTGGGTGCCAGGGGAATCTGCTGATTGCCTACACTGCCGCGGTTGAGTGCAGCAGGAACTGTGCACTGGAGAAGCTGCATGCGCTGCAGAAGCCTGCCTCCTGCAATGTCACCTCCCCTCCCCCAACCCCACCCTCCACTGACATCATGCCAGCTGGCCAAGGCAAGATATCGAAAGGGTTCACAGCCATTGTCACAGAGCTGGCAGAGAAGGATGCACTCAGAGCAAAGGTAACCCACACAAAAGCTTACTGACACTGCTCGTCCCCGGGGCTTCACTATCCTGTGTTGGTTCCCTTAACCCTGAGTCCCTTCAGGGGACTCTCTCCAGTTAAATCTTTTGGGTCCGCCATCTCTTTCCTATAAGCACTAACTTATTCAAGTGTTACAAGGAATGGGCGGCACAACAAATAAAGGTATCAACATGAATAAATCTCAAAAACATAGCCTTATGGGGGGAAAAAAGCCACATTGGAACAGATAGATACAATATAATGTTTGTATAAAATTTTAAAGTACACAATTATAGATATTACGATTTATGGAAGTAGACATATTGTTAAAAGTACAAATGGTGGGAATGAGAATGACGAAGGGGGGGTGGCCTCTGGAGAGAAAGGGGAGGAGCATGTATATGGGTTGGGGGAGAAAGGTGGGCTTTAATTGTTCTCTTTACTGTTTTAATTTTCTTTTTTAAGATTTCTGAAGCAAAGTTTGTTAATTATTAGTATCTGTTAAACCTGGGTGTTGGTAGCCTGGTTGTCTGTTATACTGGTGTCTTGACTCTTCTGTATGTTTGAAATATTTAAAAATGTAACAATGTTAACTATTGTACAGATAGTCATTAAACATAACTTTTTATTTTACATGTAGTGCTTGCTTGGTGCTGACCATGCAAAGACATAGAGAAAACTGACAATTTGACAGGTCAGTGCAAGGAATCTAGAAACGGCAGTAAAAGATTGATGCTCAAATGAGTGATAGAAATACACTGCTTTGGAGACATTCAGAAGAGGGAAGGAACACTGGGAAGATCCTGGAAAGCTTCCCGGAAGAGAGGAATGGAATGGGGTCTTGATGCTGGCTGGGATTTCTGTAGCGGGTTTTCGATGGTGAAAATTGAATGTTGCGAAGCACAGTGGTCACAGAGTGGGGCATCCACGATGGCCAGCGGAGTGTTGGGTGGGCTAGAGGTTCTGGCCCAGGTTGGGGAGTTGGTTGGAGCAGGACTCTGTTAAGCCCGAAGCTTCTCTTCATCTGGATCATTCTGCTCGTGCCTCCACCTGCCAGGCAAAAAGCAGCCTGCAAAAGGCCTCCAAAGTCCCTTGAGGAGCCTGGGCAGTCATAGCTTTTCTTTGTAGAGCGTGGGCAGTCATAGCTTTTCTTAGCTAAGCAGTGACAGGATCCAAGCTGTGATTTAGGCAGATCGGCTTGGCAACTCCACACATCGTGAACTGAAAGGGAGAGCCAGAGGCAGGAGAAACTGTTCAGAGGTCAAAGTCACTGTAGAATGCTGTGTGGAGGCAATGATGTGAACTAGAACCATGACACTAGGAAGTGAAAATAGGGAAGAAATAAAAAGAAACTGGGAAATCATTGACAGAACTTGGCAACTATTGCATCCAGAAGACAAAGGATAAATTGAAGGGGGATCCAAGGGTTGGGAGAATAGTGACGGCCTTAAGGGCAGTAAGTGCCAACGGGAGGGGCAGGCAGCTATGGTAAGATTAGAAGAAGTTCACTTGTATACATTTTGAGCCGGAAGTGACACCTAAGCGGCTAGTTGTTTAAGCAGGAGATTTGAGACTGGGGCTTGGGAGACAAGTCATAGCTGCCGATTCAGATTTGGGCACTGTCTTAGAAGCCATGGGGTTGTACATGCTTTTTGAGATGAATGATTAGGAGGAAAAAATGGTGTGTCAAAGGCCTTTTCTTGAAGAACAAGGAATAGGAAGATACATGGAACCAGGGAAAGAGAAAGAGGAAGACCTGCATCGAAGGGAGAAGCAGATGGTGGAGAAGTGCATTCTGAACAGCACAAGAGGAGAGTCAGGTTTCCATGGGCAATTGCTTGCCTACCTCACATCCTTTAGGCTGGACAGAACCAAGTCCAGAAGAGTTTCTAATGGTCTTGAACTTTCTCTCAGTTCTGGCCGGTTGCGGATGCCCAGGACCTGGGATCTTGGCCACCCTTTAATTCTCTCAGGAATCTGTCACGTTACTAGTTCTCTCACTTCTCCTCTATCTTGAAACGATACTAATAATTAAGTTTGTCTTCCTCTGCAACCCCACACACATTTCTTGCTCCTCCATTGGCCATCAAATAAAACTTTCCAAAGGAGATTCTGGAGTCACACGCCTGGGTTTAAATCTGGGCTCCCTGAGCCAATTACTGAGCTTCCATGTTGGATTCAGTTTGCATCCCGGGGGCCTAACACAATGACCAATGCAGTTAGTACTTGTTGAGTTTGATCAGATTTTGCAAAACCCCTGGCTCACACATCACTCCTGCTTTGTCTCCATATTTTCATTCTGTCTGCACCATGATATTTTCAGCAGAAAATCAGGGAATATTGACCACGTGTTCAAGAGGTGGAGCAGTAAAGAACAGAGAGAAATGGGATGGTAACTAGCAGAGGCAGTGAAAGGCTTTTCCAGAATTAGGAAGACCTGCGTGTAATTGAAGGAAGGAAGAAAGAACTGATGCAGATTTGAGAGCTGCAAAAAGAAGGAATCTTGTAGGGCTGATAACTGGGAAGAGAGTGGGAAGGATTTAAATCATGAGCACCAAGGGAAGGAATTTGCCTTTCTTTTATTAAATTATTTCTTTGGAATAGAAACATCCTAGTCCAGTGACTCTGACTAGATTTGTCCCTCTGGCTCTTCATAACCCACATGTTCCAAACAGGGTCCTGGGGCAGGTCCCAGGTTTGAAATCTGCTTGCTCTCTTTTTCACCCCGCCTCCCAAGGCTTCACCCTTTACTGTCCACCTCAATCCAGCTAAACTCCCAATGGGAGTGCCATGTGCTTAGCGGCTCAGGGATCAGACCCTTACCGCGACCCTCCCTCATGCCTAATAAAGGGAAGATTTGGAGATCTGGGAACTTGGTATCGGGCAAACATAGTTTTTGGCTGAGGCTGGGAGAAGAAGGTAGGGAGAGAGGAAATAAGGTTTAGAATGCAGGGGAATTGGCCCACAAAAAATTGGAGGCCCATCAGGCACCACAGAATCGCCTCAGGAAGGAGGGGGGTGGGACAGGCAGAGTGAAGTCAAGTTGGGGATGAAAACAGAAGTGGTAAAAAGCCAAGCAGGTGAACCCTGTTCCCAAGAAAAGTTACAGGTGATCTGGGGAGGCCTCAGCCCAGTGCAGCACTGCTTGGGTGCAAGAAGGAACTGGTGGTTGCTGTGTGGTCAGCTCTGCTGGACATGAGCCTTTTAGTCTCCCAAATAGATTGTAACTCTTGGGATGCGTGGCCTCATTGAAAATCTGATGAAAAATATGGACCGTCTCCCAAGAAAGGCACAGAGGTACACACAACCAATCCACATTTTGTGTGTAATTTGGGGGAGCAATAGACTCCCTCCCCCGACCCCCATCTACAGAAATAAATCCATGGATCTCAGGGTAAAAATTTCTGCTCTGGAAATTATTTTTTAATGATAGGGAGTCATTGGAGGGTTTTAAACATGTAAGTGGAAAGGTCTGATATATATATATATATATATATATGTGTGTGTGTGTGTATATATATATATACATATATTTATTTATTTATATTTTTAAATTTTATTGGGGAACAGCCATGGCCATTGGTTACACATTGCTTTCATGCTACAGTGGCACAGTTGACTCTTTTAAGGAGGGTGCAGCTCACAGTGGCCCATACAGGGATCAAACCAGCAACCTTGGTGTTACCAGCACCACGTTCTAATCAACTGAGCTAACCGGTCACCCCTATATCTGTATATTTTTAAATTAAAATTTTTTTTTAAGATTTTTATTGGGGAATTTGGGGATGGGAACAGTGCTGGGGAGTTGGGGGAAGGGGAACAGACAAGTTGCTGTCGTTTTGTTCTTCAGTTTAGTTGTGGAGGACGTCGCTTCACTGGCCCAAGTTGGCACCATCATTGCACTCTTCCTAGGCGAGGCAGATCAGTCGCCGGCTTCTGGATGGCCGCTGACGCTGGCTGCTGGCTACACATGGTAGCCCATGGCAACCCACTGCCACAGGGGCTGCAGCCTACGCCATCCCCGGCGATTCATGGCAGTCCAGCTCCAGGTCGAGCTGTTCAGCATCTTAGCTGTAGAGGGCAGTGTCACTGGCCCTCATATGTGGGATCCGAACCGGGGCCCTCTGGCGTCCCAAGCCAGCTCTTAACCAACGTGCCACTCGGCCGGCCCATAAATTTAATTTTTTAAATATTGAAGTATAATTGACATAACATTATATTAGTTTCAGGTATACAAGGCAAGGATTCAATATTTGTACATACTGTTGCAAAATGACCACTACAATAAGTCCATGGAATTTTTTTTATTTTTTTTTAGCTGAGCCATCCTGCCACCTGTTGGCAGCTCAGCGGCAGCTCAGCGGCAGCTCAGCTTGGGCTGGGCATCAAACCGCTGCTGCTCAGAGCTCAAACTCTTGAGCGAGCTCTTAACCAACTAAGCCACTCGGCTGGCCCAAGTCCACCGAACTTTTAACTTCGCCCCCTTTCATCACTGAAATTGAAGTAGTTTATTTTCACAAATTAGAATTTTTGAATCAGAAGTGTTATCAGCAACTTCATGCTCCCCAACCCCTTCATATCATATTACAACTGAGAAAGCTGAGATGCAGAGACATTATGCTCACAAATCCTCTTTACGGGCACAACTGAGCTCACAGATTCATTGCACACGAAGATGCCGCTATGAAATACGTCTTTACTGTACTAAGTCACAAACACAACTGGCGATAGGTTACGGTAAAGGGGCAAGATATGGAAGCGATGAGTCACGATACTTAGTAAGTTAACTGTTAGATATTTGAAAATTTGTGTGCAATGAATCTCTGAGATCAGTTGCACCCGACAGAGGGTTAAAAATGGCATGGCCTAGGGCCAGCCGAGTTGGTTCAGTTGGTTAAGAGCTCGCTCAAGAGTGCAAGATCTGAGCAACAGGATTCTGGTTTGGTTCACGCCCCGAGCTGAGCTGCTGCTGAGCTGCCAACAGGTGGCAGGATGGCTCAGCTAAAAAAAAAACATGGCATGGCCTTTCTACCATGGTGTTTTCTGCCATTTCCACTCTTATTTTCAACTCCCCTGGAGGAGTAGAGGAGGACCAAAAGGGATTAAAGTCTGTAGGAACCTTTAAGTATATGTTTGTACAAGGTGGGTGTTATGGATTGAATTGTGTTCCCCCCAAATTTATATCTTGAAGTCTAACCTCCAGTACCTCGGAATGTGACCTTATTTGGAAACGCGGTTGTTGCAGATGTAATTAGTTAAGATGAGGTTATACTGGAGTAGGGTGGGCCTTACTCCAATATGACTGGTGTTCTTATAAAAAGGAGGAATTTGGACATGGAGACATGCACACCGAGAGAACGTCATGTGAAGGTGAAGGCAGAGGTTGGGGTGATGCATCTACAAACCAAGGAATGCCGAAGATTGCCAGCAAACCAACAGACACTAGACGAGAGGCCTGGAACAGATTCTCCCTCACAGCCTCAGGAGGAACCATCCCTGCTGACACCTTGATCTCGGGCCTCTGGCCTCCAGAACCGTGAGACCATTCATTTCCGTTGTTTAAGCAGCCCAGTTGGTGGTACCTTGTTAGGCAGCCCTAGCAAACGAATATAGTGGGGGATGTGTCTACCTCTCCTTTTGTCACAGTGCTGTAAGTACATGAGCCGATTACTGAGTCTTATGGGAAATGGCATGTGCATTTCTTTGATGACAAGGCAGAGGGAAGGGACATGAAGTATGCTGAGACCCAGTCACAGAGGCCAGCTGGCCATTGTCAAAAGAAGGCAGGTTTCTTGGTTAGGATCAAGCAGACTTCAGAGCTGGGAAATAATGAGAAATTAGGTCACAGAGTGGAGCGGGATGCTTAAATAGCTCAAAGTAAATGAGAGGGGGTTTAGATGGATTTGGTCATAGAAAGAGGGGCTTTTGTGGTAGGAGGCTTGAATGCCACAAATAATCTCTTCAGCCCTGACCTTCATGAAGCTACCTTCAATAAATATACAGTCTAAATAAAAACAATGTATTGATGTGAACATACAGTCATCAGGGGCGGTTGCCTTTACCAATTTGTTGTCCTAAGCCCTTTGTATTCGTCTGCTAGGGCTGCCGTAACAATATACCATAGACTGGGTGGCTTAATCACCAAAAATTTATTTTCTCATAGTTCTGGAAACTCCAAGATCAAGGTGTCAGCTAGGTCTCAGACCTCCTGAAGTCTTTCTCATTGGCTTGCAGACAGCCTCCTTCTCCCTGTGTCCTCACATGGCTTTCCTCTGGGTGTGAACTTCCCTGGTGTGTCTTCCTCTTCTAAAGTCATCTTGGATTAGAACCTACCCTAAGGGCCTCACTGAACCTTAAATACCTCTATAAAGACCCTATCTGCAAATACAGTTACATTGAAGAATCAGGGCTCCAACATATGAATTTTGGGGTAATGCAGTCCCTTCCATGACACCTCTTCCATGAAACACTTTGAGGTTGTCTTTCTAATGAAGAGAAAGAGCTAGAGGATTGCAGGGTGCATGATTGGTTTAACATTACTTTGGAAAGGAGAGCAAGAGCTGCTAGCAGGGAAAAGAGGAGACTGAACTAGGGGGACCAGTCAAAAAGGGAGATATCATGTAAGTTAGCTGTGGTAGAGAGATTTTTGAAAAATTATAAGTGGAGAATGAGGGATTGAGAAATTCATGGCACTTACATAATGGGAGAGATATTGCAAGTGAGAGGAAGGGAAAAACTGGGTTATAAGTATTGTGGGAGTTGTCAACTGGGCCTGCCTTGGCACTCTCTCAAGGACCCCAGTGAGGTTCAGTTACTTGTGGAGGCTGGGCTGTGCTGCTTTGAATGCCAATCAGTATGTAGACTGGATTATGTGGGATGCTGACTTTTATGTGGGTTACAAAAGAAGCCAAGTGCACAAATCAGGAAATAGGGTGTGATCAGGGTTTGGGCCGTAATTTGCACATTTTTGACTCATGTACCTGAGTAACAGACACCACTATCACTGGATGCTTGAAACAGGACAAAATGCAAAGCAAAAAAAAAAAAAAGAGTAGATGAAACATTAAATATAGACAGAGGATTTCCCAGATGGTGTCAATTTGGCACCATTGCTTCCCTCAAATTGTTTAACGATGACTAATTCTTTTCCCTAGTTTGACATTTTGAAAGAAACCTTTTGGAACCGTTTTAAATCTGAAATCAAGGCAAAGAAACCTTTGGGTTGCTGAGTAAATATAGGCCTGGTTGGAATAATTTCTGTTGGAGTCACATAATGGTAATAAAACCTGATACTTTTTGAGCTCGAAGTAATCTAAGGAAGGTACAATTATGAGGAAACCAAGACTTAAGGAGGGGAAGTTGCTTGTCCGGGCTCACGCTGCCTGTGAGCAGCAGAGCTCACAGCAAGCTGAGGGGATGCGTGAGCAATGGAGTGTGGTACTGCAGGGCTGGGCTTGCACCCATGTTTCCTTCCTTACACGCTCTCTCTGTCTATAGAAATTTGCCGCAACTTAATGAAGGCGCTTAATGCATATTATCTGAAATTCATATATTTAGAAAGTTCTTGCCTTTGATTAATGCTTGATATGGGTGTGTGTGTGTGTGTGTGTGTGTGTGTGTGTGTGTTAGGATCGTGTGGGGGGGGAAGAGAAGGAGAAGGAAAGCAGGGGAGGATAGAGGCTTTAATTTACAAAGAAGTTTTGCTCCAAACTTTTATTTTTAATTGATGGCATTTTCTCTCAGAAACAGTGTTATAGAGTTGTTTAAGGGCCCAGGTCAGGCTGTAAAAGCACATTTAACCGAAGTCCCAGAAGCATAGTATTATCTCATAGAGCCTGATCGCCATTTTATGACAGACTTTCTGTGGAAAATGTGTTAAAGATTCTGACTTAAAATGCCAAGGATGTATCTCCCTATGGACCCTCTTCTCCCCTCCCCACCTGCAGGCCACTTCCCTAACACCAGGTGCAGATAGAAGCTTCTGTGTCCAGCATACAATATGGTAAGTGGTCAGAGATGGGCTGATAGACAGGGCTGGGAGCAGGCCTGGACCCCTGGGGGACAGTGGGGAGTTGTGATAAGGTACTTTTGTGGGGCCTGGGATGCTTCACCAACCCCTTGTTTCTTTAGCTGGGCCCAGCTGGGACCTACATCCCTTCCTACTACTACCAACCCATGCTTCCAATCACTTTCTTCCCTGGTCCATTCTGGAAAAGCACATGGCCTCCATGTTTCTTTGTTATATTCCTGTGCCTGAAGCAAGCACTTCACAATGTAGAAATTTAGTCTGCTTTAGAAGAATGATCAGACTTTGGCTTTCCTTGCATGTTATCTTAAGAGCTGTAAGGATTCCTACTGGTGACAAGTTGGATAAAGCCTGGGGCCACTGGGTAGGCAGATGGTTGAGAAATGGGGACATCACTGTGACCAGTACATGTCTCCTGAGGAAGAAGATTTGAGTGGCATAGAAGGGCCACTAGCCCCAAAATATCCTCACTAGATTACCTTTTCTAGGGAAGGTGCAGGCTAGAAAGACTTTTCCATTTGCAGATTGCTCTGACAGTCATGATACTTTAGACATTATTTTAGCCAGAGCTGCCTAATGATAATGGAACTTTTTAGGTTAATGGAAAAGCTAGCTGTCTCTACTGATAGCTTGCTAAATTATAAAATGCCCTTCCATTCCTCATTCTCCTATAATGTTCCACTTTCTCTACTGAATATGAGATGAATTTTTAGTGAAAATATAAAATAAGAATTGAGACTTGTTACAGGTTGGGTTCCAGGAAGCAGACTCTCAGATGGACATAGGGTGTTTATTAGGAAGTGCCCTTGGGGTCAACCTCTGTGGAAAGGAGGGGCAGGAAGCAGGACTGGGCAGAGGGAGAAGTCCATCTGTCATATTAGCCCAACCACAGCCTCAGGGACATTCTGAAGTTTTGTTGTGGGTTGGTCCAAGATGGTCAGACCTTTATGACCTTGCATTCATCCATCAATCATTGGATGCAGGCCACCTGGGCCAGGCGGCTCTCTGCAGCTGAGGTATCTCCTTAAGTGTCTGATGGCTCGAGGCTGCCTACTGACAGCATTCCCAGCTGCTGGGGCTACAAGCCCTTCACTGAAGGAGCCTGGGTGGTGCACCAAGGTGTCTATTGCAATACTCTAAATAAAAATGGATGATAACTAGGAATTTATAGTAGAAAAGCAAAAAGCACACCTGCTGAAATTGCAAATTGTTTCCATTTGCACCTATTCATTCAGCAGGTGGAGCAACAGACTGCAATTCATGTGCCAGCAGGTTCACACACCTGTGGCTGAGCAGAGATGCCGGGCTGGGACCAAGACCTTTCATTTTCTACCATGGCAACCTCCTACAGACATGTCATGGCAATCAGGAAAAAGAAAAGCCTGTCTCTCTTCAACACTTATTTTTAAGATGAAAGGTGAATTCAATTATTTATTGACCCTGATTATAAAAGCAAATTATTTTTACTGTGAAAAAAATATGCATAGTACAAAAAAGGTATCAGAGCAGGGATAAAAATCCCCAATAAGCCCACCAACTAGAAGTAATCAGAGAATCACTGTTAAAATTTTTGCATATTTTTCCTAATCTTCTCTGATATATGTTTCCCCCTGATAGTTGGACTTACGGGAGGCAGAAATGTATCGTCATTAAGAACATGAAGTCTGAAGACAGAAAGACCTGGTTTGAATTCTATCTCTTTCGCTTATTTGTGGTGAAACTTTCATTCATTCAATTCATTCATTCAAAAAATAACTATTAGGTAGCACTGGGAATATGAAGGTAAAAAAGAGACATAAAGCCTTTCCTTCATGAACTCACATGATAATGGAAACTTAACCTTTCTTAAAGTCTCCACCTGTAAAGTGGAGATAATAGTACCTACCCCTTAGGGTTTCCATGAGAATTATCTTGTTAAATGAGATAACATATAAAATGCCGGCACGTGGTAATCGCTCAAAAATGTCAGTTATTATCATCACATAAGTTTTACTTTCTTTCACCGAACACTATATATCACAGTTTCTCCATGTGATAAAAAAAAAACCCCTTTGTTGGGGTCGCTGTGGGGTTCCTGCAGTATCAGTGGGAATACTGATACTGATACAGGTGCTTTGCTTCCCGGAAGGAGTGCAGCCTTTAGAACTCCAACAACCCAGCAGCACAGCCCTTGTGGGTTCAGGGGAACCCACAGGGCAATCATTTGCCCTTTTGCTTTCCAGCCCAAGGAGTGGTAAGGCTCCCTGAATCTCCAGATTACCTCATCTTCTCCCTTTCACTTCTTCAGCCCTTCCAACTCTTTTGTAAGCAGCTCCATCCAGTGAGCTCTTTCTGCTTTGTATATCTAGAGTGGGTACCGTTTTCCTGCTTGGACCTGATGGAGACAACAAACATTAGGTTTCATTTTGGCTTCCCATTTTATTTTTTTTCTTTTTAAAAAATTTTTTTATTATTTTTTACTATGATAGTTTTATTTTCTTTTTCTTTTTTTTTTTAACTGAGCCATCCTGCCACCTGTTGGCAGCTCAGCTCGGGCCAGGAATCAAACCGGCGATGCTATTGCTCAGAGCTCACATTCTTGAGCGAGCTCTTAACCAACTGAGCTACTGCCATCTGCTTTTTGAACATAAATTTCTTTACCATGTATTTTATAGCAGCAATTCCTTTTCTTAAAATGATTGTCTCCTTGCTTTGCTTTGTAAGATAACTGAAGACTTCAAATGCTTTAGGTCAGCTAAGAAGACATTGCCCAAGGAGTGGATTCTGTGTCAGGGTCTGGGTCTGGGTCTGAGATTCTGAATTTCTAACAAGCTCTCAGATGATGCCAGCACTGCTGCTCCGAGGACCACATTTGAGTAGGGAGGGGATAGATAGGAGCAGCAAATGTTCCTGGGCAGGGGACTTTTATAGTGTGACCTGCTGTCTATTCTCCCGGACCCATTTTTCAAATAACAAGTTTATTGAGCTATAATTCACAACCTATATAATCCACCCATTTAGAGTGTATAATGCAATCATTTTTAGTATATTGACAGAGTTGTGCAAATATCACCATAATCAATTTTTAAACATTTTCATCACCCCCAAAAGAAATTCCATATCCATTAGCAGTCACTCCTCTTTTCCCTCCAGTTCCTCACCCCTCACCTCAGCCCTAGGCAAGCACCAATCTACTTTCTGTCTCTATGGATTTGCCTATTTTGGTCATTTCATATAAACGGAATCACACAACAGGTTACCTTTTGTGTATGGCTACTTTCACTTAGCATCATGTCGTCAAGGTTCATCCATGTTGTAGCATGGATCAGTACTTCATTCCTTTTTATTGCCAAATGACATTCCATTCCATGGATATACTGCATTTTGTTTATCCACTCATCAGCTGATGAACATTTAGATTGTTTCCATTTTTTTACTTTTTCACATTGTGCGCAATGCTGATAGTTTCACTGAATTTTAGAATTTTATAATGAGAAGTTTTGCTTGTGTGTTAGTGACTGTTTGGTTACTTCACTGTTAAAATGCAAACTGCCAGGAAAGATTACACATAACATTAACAGCCACTTACAGGCTGGTTTCAATGAATTTATCAAGTGTTTTTCTCAGAGCTACTTTAGAAAGGGAGAGGGTAGGAGAGCACTGGGGGTACCTAATCTGGCATGATGTGAAGGCTGGAAAAAGGGGCAGAAAGGAAGGCTGGGGCCTGTAAAACAACCGGCATTCCTTGGAGACTGAGATATTGCAACTATTTAATTGGTATGTTTAGTTAGAAACTCTTCTGCTTGAATGCTGGTGAATAGACAACAAGACACGTTTGAACTTTCTTATCCACGAAGTCCTGAAGTTCTATCTTTTATACTAGTGAAGGTATCAGTGAGAAAACAAACTTAGGTTTTGTTTTCATTTGGTTAGTCTTATTTATGAATCAGTAAAGTAACAGCCTTCTCCTTCCTGCTTTTTTCATGATTACTCTTTGATTATGTCCATGTTTATTAGCAGTTCGGAAGAGAAATAATAAGGAAAATACAGCTTATGGTGAATGGCCGCTCCATTTGTGTATCCCCACTGTGATAATAAGTACAGTGTTTTCTATATTATAGGCTCTCATTAATCTTTGTTGGATGGATGAATTCAAGCCAACCTGGCCATTTGCTAGCAATTCTCATGAAAAAAAGTTTTCATATTGGAGAGACTAAGAAAATTGGTTTAAGGGAAATGGTTGGATTATTGACAGATGTCAATTGGTTGCAAAATCTCTGTCTCCTACTAGTATAGTAAGACAGTTCTCTTGATTTTGGAAGACAGTGTGTGTAGATTCACATGGTTTTTGTCTTAAGCAGTGTACCAATTGTCTATGGCTGCATAAAAAACTACCCCCAAATACAGTGGCTTCCAATTATGTATTTTGATCGGGAATCTCAATTTGAGCAGGGCTTGGTGTGAACTTGTCTCTATTCCAGGAGGCATCAGCTGGGGTGGCTCTTTTTGGACTGTAGGATACTCTTCCCACAGTGACACACTCACACACAGGGCTGTTGGTTCCTCTCCATGATGACATTTCTGCAGGGTAGATTGGGCTTCCTTACAGCAAAGTGGCTGGGTAAGAACAATGAGCACCCCAAAAGAACCAAGCAGAAGCTATATTGCCTTTTTATAACCTAGCTTTGAAAATCACACAATGTGACTTTCACCATAGTCACAACCTAGCCCGGATTCAAGGAGAGGGAACAGTTTCCTTCCCCCCCTCCCCGCCCCCAACCTCCGTATGCAAGGAGTGTCAAAGTCACATTATAAGAAGGACATGTGGGATGAGAGGTATTATAGTGGCCATCTTTGGAAAATATGATCCTTCTTCACACCCCCAATTTCCCAAGTGTAAAGATTTTTAAAAAAATTATCTGTATGATCCTTTTTTTCCAACTGTCCCTTCTAAAATTGGTAGCTATTATATCTCAGAAGCTAACATTCTTCAAAATAATTTGTGTGCAGAAAGTTGTCCTTCTAGTACACAGAAGGCATCCACTGAGCATCTTTCTAAGATAGGGGTGTGTCCAGCTAGGTTTATTCTCCTATATAATTCTTACCTCCATCTGATTTGGAGAAGAGCATAACACACAGGGAGGTATAGCCCTAAATATAAGAAATAAATCAATTGAGAAAAAAATATATTTGGCCTGGGGCACCTTTAAGTCAATTTTTGGAAGGTTCTATGGTGCAGGCGATGGGTAGATTCAGCGGAAAATCTTACAGACATGTACAGAATAATAAGTAGTCTCTATTTTGGGATTATAATAACAATGCAAGTTAATGATTTATGTTGTGTGTGTGTGTGTGTGTGAGTGTGAGTGAGTGTGTGTGTGTGTGTGTGTGTGTGTGAGTGTATTTGTACTTGGTCCTAGTTAAATTGGAATACTGAGGCTGGCTAGCAATGATTTGGTCACGACTTCGTGTGAAATCCTAAATTTGAATGTGAAGCTATAAAACAACATATATATATTTCCATCAAGCATTTTCCGTGGCATTTTAATCAAATTTTTCAAAATACTGAAAGTTTTAAAAATTGCACAGTAACTAATATAATATTGTATGTCAACTATCATTTTAAAAAACAGTCACAGAGATGTAAAGTACAGCATAGGGAATATAGTCAATAATATTGTAATAGCTATGTACAGTGTCAGATGGGTAGGAGATTTATTGGGGTTACCACTTTATGAGGTATATAAATGTCTAATCACTATGTTGTTTGTACACCTGAAAGTAATAAAAAAAGAAACAGAAAAAAAAAGAATTGCACAATAAACATCTATACACACCCGCCACCCAGGTTCTACAACTAACATTTTACTCTATTTTTTTCATCACATATCTATCCATCCATCCATCCATCCCTCTATTTATCCATCAATCTGTCTTGTTTTTTTTATACATGTCAAAGTAATTTGCAGTAATCAGTACACAAAGCGTATTTTGAGTTCTGTTTCGAAATGTGGACACTTTTCTTCTTATTTCAATCTATCTTGTAAAAATCATATTTGACAAATATATGAATTCAGGTGGACTTGACCTTTTGTCATTATATTAAAAATGGAATCTATGAGAATTTAGTGGAGAAGTTGCTGGAGAAACAGACTGTAGAGATTGTGCTCTGTGATGCATATATTTAATGTGCTTCAGACCATATCTTTGTCCTCACTTGAGAAAGTAATAAAAGCTTATACATTTTGAACTGAATAGTTGTGTCCCTGATAATAAAAAGTCTGACTAATGAATAAAATAAGTACTGTACCTTTTTATTTCCTTAAGCATGTTGGAAGCCATACTGGATTTTTATCTGAAAAGCTGATCAAGAATTTCTTTTAGAGGAATGAAATCAAGACTCAAGGCAATTGTACAGGTAGATCAGGTTCACTCCACAGCTCTCATACCTCTATATTCCAACCCACCTCCTCCAAATGGTATAGCCTCAATTTACCTAGCCACTTTGTGTTCATCTTTCTTTTCTTCTTTGTAAAAAAAATGTATATTCTTCAGGTAATTGTCTGAATCCTTAATTTTCCTCTATTGTGTATCAACACAGCACAAAATAATGTAGGGACTCATTGATGAATTCATTGATTCATTCTTTCTTTCAGCAAATGCTTATTGTGTGTCAGGTCCTGTGCTAGGCACTGGGAAAACAAAAACGAATAGGACATAATTTTTATTTTCAATACAAAGTGATTAATATGGTACATTGAACAATATAGATGACAAAACTGGATAATTGAGGCCTGTTAGATTTTCCCACTTTTCCAATGACAGTAACTATTGCTTTTTACCCAATCTCTGCTTTATTTTATGTTATGTAGACACCAAATACCAGTGTACACAGAAGAACAATGCTATGCTAATGACTCATTATATATTAGAACACTTTGAAACAGCAAGAATTGTTTTATGGATTTGAAAAGCAGCAACATCAATATGTTTTCCACTATGTGTGTTTTTATATAACTAGCCCAGAATTCCAAGGTGCCTTATAAATAGTCTGTAAAATTTTATTGAATCAGGTCTGATATTAACGTGGAACATGAAAGGCACAGCCATTTTATTACTTTTTAGTACTTGGACTCTATGAGCTCATTTGTTTCCTTTACAAATTAAATTCTGTGTGTGTTTTTAATTTTTCTGTTTCTAATTAAAATCTCGAGATAAGATAATATACACTATATATTACATATCAGTCTGTCTGCATATATTCAAGGGAGGGGCATCATTTGGGGTCATTTAAAACTTTCAAAACCCTTTGAGGGAAGGATATTAGTAAGGTGCTTATCAGGTCACCTCATACTTGAGCTAAGCAAGTAAGCAAAGGATGAAAGTGAAATGGACAACAGTGCTGCTTCATTCCTTTACCTTAATACACATCATTAGCATCGATTACCACAAGAAGATAGTAGCTTTAATTTGACAGCTTTGAAAAGCAGGAAAAAGTCTTCCTTGCAGAGCTGTTGTGGGAGTAAATGAGACAGTGTAAGGAAAATCCCTGGCAAAAAGCACCATTACATAAATGATTTCTACTGCTGAGAGGGTATAGCTTAGTGGTTCAGGATTAGCCTTCTGGAGTCAGTTGCCAGGGTCTGCATTCTGGTTCCACCACCTACTGCCTGGGTAAGCTTGGGTAAGTAACTACGACCTCGTCTGTAAAATGGAGATAGGATCCATTTGCGTTAAGTACCCATTGCTGTATAACAAATTACACCAAAGCTTAGCGAAGCCAAACAATAAACTTTTGTTATCTCTTCGTTTCTGTGGGTCAGGAATTCAGGAGTGGCTTAGTTAGGTGGTTCTGGCTCAGGATCTCTCATGGGGTTGCATTCAGGGTGTCAGCCAGGGCTGCAGTCAACTGAAGGCTTGACTGGGGCTGGAGAATCTGCTTCCAAGATGGCGCACGCACATGGCTGTGGGGAGTTTCTTGCTGTTGACGGGATGCTTGAGTTCCTCCCCCCGCCCACTGTCTCTCCATAGGGAGTCTTGAGAGTGTCCTCACAACATGTAGCTGGTTTCCCCCATTGTCCGTGATTTGAGAGAGCAAGGAGAAAGCTGCAACACTTTTTATGACCTAATCTCAGGCCATGACCACCTATGACCATCCTTTCTGCCATATTTTATTTATTAGAAGCGAGTTACTAAACGTAGCTCACACTCAAGGGGAGGGGAATTTAGCTCTACCTTTTGAAAAAAGGAGAAGGGAAAAAATTTGTGGGGATATTCTAAAACCACTACATGACTTCATAGAGGTATTGTGAGGATTAAATGAGATAATCCATGCAAAACGTTCAGCACAATGCCTGGCAGACAATAACACTCAATAAATGTTGATTGATATTGTTTCTAAAGAAAGGTCAATAGACTTCTATTATACATGAAAAATTAATTTATTGGTATTTAAAAATTATGTAGAATTATGAATGGTAGAAACAAATATCTGAAGCAACAAGTATTTCTGACACACTCTCTGGCTTTAAGTCTCTTTCATAATTTATTATGCAGGGTGTTGGGGAGAAAGGGGAACTAGATGTTGGGGACTGCTGTGATACCTAAAATCATCAGGTCAAGGGTGTATAGAACTATTAAATTATTTAGGCCAGATGGAAAGATGCTAGAATCACTGTCTATTGTGTGTCCCAATTCTCACTGTTATTTTCCTGCTGTTATCTATAAAATTAGCTGGCTCACTTCTTACAAAGCCAAAGACAGCACATCTCCATTATATTATTAGATACTCCTCTTGAAATAAAAAGCCCTTCTATATCAGTAACAGCATCTATTAGCACTGCCACACGCCAGCTGCCTGGATACCGCCGACCTCAAATGATCTGGGCATACTAGACTAAGGTAGACCAGGGAGTCTATAGCCGCCCCAGTGTATTGAAAATGAGGCAGGGAAGGGAGGGTTTGGGGGAAGCTACTAGATGTAACTGTTATCACAGAGGATCCTCAAAATAGTCAAATTTCAGGCTTCTTCCTCCAAGATCTAAATTCCTCTTCAGATGTGGAGTCCATATTATTCTCCACTATTTTTGCTGCCAGCCTGTGGTTGGAGAACATTTCCTAAGATGGCTACGATTCTGTAAAATATGCGTTCTGTAAAATGGGCATAATATTGTAATAATCTTACATAGTTGCAGATCCGTGTAACCATGGCACTCACCTCCACCTGCCCAAGGCCACATATTGTGCCTGAGGGCTCTTTCCCAGATTGTGGGAGCACATTCAGCCTGCACATAGGGGGAACCGCGAATGCTAGGGAGTTAATGTCCAGAAGATCTTTCAATATGGTGGAGAAGTACTCCAGCTTCCTTACCTTCTGGGAGAGAAGGAGGTTCTACATCATCTCCCAGAGCTCCATCCCAAATCCCGCTGAGCTCTAGTCGCCCACAGCAGTAAACTGGCTTGACAAGCCACCTATTGTTGGCTTCCTTCTCTTCCCTGTCTCACTTGCCCACTCATCTTCTGGTGTTTCTTAGGATAAACTCTCAAGTAAAACTACTTATACTCAAATCCTTGTCTCAGTGTCTGCTTTTGGGGAAACCCAAACTAAGACATCACTCATAGGGTCTATGTGAGGATTAAAAGAGATGGTGTATGCACAATTCCTGGTGTATAATAGCGGCTAGCATTTATTAATCAGTTTCTCTGCGCCAGCACTGCCTTCAGCACTGGTCATGCATTAACTCATCTAACCCTACCTTACTCTTCATGATCTGTCATTATTCCCCTACTACAGATGAGGAGATAGGCACAGAGACAGTAACTTGCCCAAGATCACATACTATTCAAACCCCTGAAGCCATTATTCAGACCAAGGCAGTAAACATGGGAACATTCTTTCAGGGTGCTGGAGTGGTTCTTTGAGTTATTGGAGCTCTAACTTAATCAACTCAAATGAATTGATCTTGGGAGATTCTGGCTTGTTTTCTGTGTGTATTGGGCATTTGGGGGGAGATTTCTCCTGTCGCCCCCCACCTAAGAAGGCTTCTGTCAGAGAAGTGACACCAGCAGCTAGAGGCTGTGGATCGTGACTCTGGGGCAGGGAACTGTCATTCACATACCCTCTACACAGAGGCCAACTACAGCCGAGAAGTGGGGTGAGGAGAAGTTGGTGGGAATGGGGGGACAAGTTTCACCGGTTGTTAAGAGAAGAGCTGGTGGTTCCTTCTCTACCTCCTATGAAACCCTGTGGCTAGGGGAGTTAGGTTTGGTGAGGGAGCTGACCACTCCCTCCCAGGAAATGGAGTGAGAGTGAAAGGGCCAACCACGCTCCCTGGTCACTTCAGGTGCCTTGAATCACAAGCTTGGCAGGTGATGATGGTGGGAAGGGTGGTGGTGGGAGGGGACGGGATTTAAATCAAACCCAACATTCAAGTTTTAAACTGGATTTATTTTTAATAGTTGAAAAAGACCTAAAACTGTCCAAGATGTGAAGGGACATGAAAGGCAAATTCATGGTTCAAAGTAGTGATTGAAGAAAAATAAACTGCTTCAAGTTTATAGGCCATGGAATTGAGCCCGTTCAATCACAGCTAATCCTTATAAAGTCCTCACCTTGGGCCAGATACTCTGCTAAGCATTTCACAAATAGTCAGTTGTCTAGACCTATGAGGTGAGCATGGTTATTATCCTCATCCCCATTTTTACAGAGGAGAAGTTGAGCAATTTCCCCAAGGACATATCTCGAGCTGGCATTCAAATACAGGTGATCTAGCTCCTGAGTCTATGGTTTTAGCCACTAAGCTACGCTGTCTTGCCAGCCAGCCACTTTCATATGGCATTCTATTCTGGTATGTTTTTCTCTTTTGGATCTTTTGAGGCTGACATTTCTGTTCTTTCTACACAGTTTATGGTTAAACTTAGTGCCTGAAAGACAGGGATAGAGGTTTTAATAGTTTAAAATGAGGTACTGGACTCACATTTCTCAAATGACATTTTCCCAAATGGTATGAACTTTAAATGAAAACATGTAAGATCTGACAGTCTGATTTAAGCTCTGAGCAGGGCCAAGGAATAACTAAGGTTCACCTCTTCCTATAAACACTACAAATTTACACAACAATTTGACTCTTAAGCTTTTCTCTAGATCTTGATTGCATTTTGAGGCCTAGGCCCAGATGGGCATTTCACAAATGCTTTTTGACAATGATTAAAAGGCTTATTTAGTCTTCTAGACTTGTCCCACATATATCCAGGATAAAAATGTCTTACCTCTTGATGACCACTTGTTTATTTATTATTGAGACCCATAATGAGTAGCAGACATGGGCTCTGACATCTGTAGCAGGTGCTTCTGAGGCATCTAATAGAAACTCTGACTCAAACTGTTTTAAATGCAAGGAAACATCAGAATTTGTTTAATTAAGCAACACAGTGGTATCATCAAGAACGCAGGTTGTTTTTTGTTTTTTTTTTCTGTTTTTGAACTCTGCCTTACTTACTGTATAGGCTTTGATGTAAGGCTGGTTTTCCTCCTAGTCACAAA
Source organism: Hipposideros armiger (assembly GCF_001890085.2). Lineage (NCBI taxonomy): Eukaryota > Metazoa > Chordata > Mammalia > Chiroptera > Hipposideridae > Hipposideros > Hipposideros armiger. Next base: position 3,679,063 of record NW_017731363.1, read on the forward strand.
ATGGCTGCCAGTGGCAACTGGGGCACTTGCTTCCTTGTTCATTTCACAGGACAGGCAGGGAAAACATCTGTCTCAAACCATCGGATGTTAAGTCCTTTACCTTTTTAGTGTAATTGGACCACACATTGATTAAGTAAGACTAATCAGCACCCACCACCCTGGAAGTATGGATACCTGAACACAGTTAGGGTTCTATTAGAAGGAGGAAGGAGCAAATACATGCTGGGGAGGCTCTGAAGCTGTTTTTTCATCTGGAAAATGGTGACCTAACAGAGAATCTAGCAGAAAACCCTGAGGCTCAGCGATAATGTACGTAGGGTTGCCAGATTGAGCGTATGAAAAAAAAGGATGCCTAGTAAAATCTGAATTTCAGATACACAGTGAATAATTTTTTAGTGTAAGTATGTGCACCTCTTTCTACAAACACTAGAAATTTACACATTGATTTGGTTCTTAAGCTTTTCTCCCAGATCCTGATTGCATTATGAGGTCTGGACCCAGAGGGGCATTTCAGAAGTGGTTTTTTTTTTGTTTTTTGTTTTTGACAATGATTAGAAAGCTTATTTAGTCTTCTGCCTTTCTCCCACATGTATCTAGGACAAAAATACAAACTTACACTAAAAAAAATTATTCGTTGTTTATCTGAAATTCAAATGTAATGGGCCTCCTGTATTTTATCTGGTAGCTCTAAATGTATGTAGCGTTGTTGGCACATAAGAGGCATTCATTCGGTGGTAAGTATTAGCGTTCCTTCTACATAAGAAAGGAGCTCAGTTAAATGGCAGCATGGTACTTCTTCACTCTTACCTTCTAGGAAAGATATGCTTTTGATCAAAATTGCAATCAGCTGACCTGGAAGTGGCTCCAAGAAACCTTTTACCAGTACTCAAAACCAAATCAAAGCAAACGTCCCTACGTGGAAGGTCATATTGGTATATCTGGGACGGCACATTATAAAGCAGCCAATATTACCACTTAAAACAAAATTGAACCTATATCAACAGTTATTCGCTTATTGGATTTCCCTTATCTTGTTCTGATTCTATACTGATAAACCATTCATCATTTAACATACAGGGATGAAAATGGAGTGATTCCCCCAGGAATTCTGGCTCCACGTGGGTGAAGCTTGAGGTCACAGCACTGTTACTTTGCATCTGGAGGAGGCAGGAGACTTTGCAAAGCTCTGCTGTTGCCTCTAACTCCATTTTCTCTGACTGCTAATTCACTGTTCTTACCTGTAAATATTTCTAATATGCTTCCTGAAAAGCTGAAGAGAAAGCAGGCACCTTCATTTCCTCATCAAATATTCACCGTGTTATGAAAAAGAAAACCCCATTGGCTTGGCTCAGAATGGCCAAACCCAGCATATCGTTACATATTGTTACCAGATTCACAACAGGAATAGATTAAGTTAATTTTATCCAAGCTATCTATTTCCCATTGCAGAACATTACTGCATATTTCTAATTTGGTGGTTGCTATGACCTCATACACTGCTTATTTTCTGTGCCTTTTGCCCCCTGTGCTTTTTTGAAAGACCAGGAAAAAAAACCTATTTTCCTCTTTGCTTCTGTATGTGGAAATTATTATGCAGTTTTACATAGATTTGTCCACAATGTCTTTTAAAAAATTATTTGTAATTTTCAAAAAGTGGCATTGGAAATGTATCTCCTTCCATTTCATCACCTTTTTATCCTCATTGGAAACCTGATCCATGGTGGGTATTAAGATCTTTACATTTCTACTGGTTGGGCGATGACTTCATTGCTTTCACGCCAGATGGGGAATCTTGTGTGGCAGAGCATTGGACCGAAGCGGAGCTGTGGGTTGCTGCTGCTGCTGCTGCTACTGCAACAGCCGTTTGCATGCATCCAGCTGCTGTGTAAAGAATCCTCAGGCTACTCGTTCTTTGCGTCTAATTCACACAAGGGATCGGAGGCTGATGGATGAGTATACGTGTGAATATGTGTGTATATGTGCGTGTGTGTGTGCACGCGTAGCTGCAACAGTTGGACAACAGCAGCAATGGACTTCGATATTATTTTTACCGACCTTCTTTCATCCTTTATTTCCAAGCAGTGCCTGGGTTCCTGCTCCAAATGTGCTCTTCCCGCTCTTCTCGGACCCCCACCCCCACCCCCGCACGTGTCCCTCCGGAGGGAGGCCAGGATATCCGCGCAGCAGGCAGGATTCCCCCTTTTTTTCCGCAGTGACAGGCGGATTCCCGGGCCTCCTCGGCCCCCCATCCCCTCAGCCGCCCCTTTCCCAGTCACGATCTTCCCCCCACAGCATCCCTCTACCCTCCGACAGCTCGCGGCTCGGGCCCCGCCCCTCGCAGCCACCCAGCCCAGGTTGCTAGGGCTTGGCAGGGCAACCAAACGTGGCGCGCGAGAAGGCGCGGCGCGCGCGCTGGCGAGCTTATACAAGGAACCAGCCGCCTTCGGCTTCGGGGACCCGAGCACGAGCGGTGCGGGCGGGGCGCGCGAGCCCGAGCCCGAGCACGAGCGCTCTCTTCGCATTGGCTCCTACCAGAAGTAGGCGGGGCTGAGGCGGGACCTGGAGGGGTCCGGAGAGCTTCTCCATTGGCCTGAACAGGACGGCCGGGGCGGGGCAGTTAGCAAATTAGGCTGCGCGTTCCCTGATGCGAGAGGGCGGGGCCGGAGGTTTCGATTAGTTATTACTGCCGCTGGGGAAGGTAAAGCGGCGACGGCGGGCTCTGGAGCTGTGGAGTCCCTGGCTGGAGGTGGGGGACTCGTGGGGTGAGTAGTCGCGCCGCCACCCTCCCGCCAGGCCTTCCTACCCTCACATCGGCTCGGCGCCCACCTAGCTTCTTTCTAGATAGGGGACCCACCCGGTCCCCCGGGCAGACTTGAGAAGGGGCGGCGGCGCGGGTACCCCCAGAACGGGGCGACGCGGCGAGGGCGCCCCAGCCTGGAGTGGCCCCCTCTCAGCGTTCCATTGCGCCGCTGGAAGGGCTTCCCCCGGAGCGGCTGGGGCTGTATTTGGGGGTATGGGGAGACGAGAGGGTACGGAGGGACGGCGGGTCGAGGCCGCCCGGCGGGGCTCTCCTTAGCGGCGGGTCTGCAGCGTCCCCGCCGCCCCCGCGGAGCTAGCTTCCTGGGGCTTGCGGCGAGGGAAGCCCCTGCCTGCCTGCGCTGGGGAGCCTGCGCACCGGAGCCCCCGGCCCGAGATCCGAGCAAGCCCGGGACCTGCTGGGGGCTGCAAGCCGCGGCCCCGGCCCTGCTGACCTTGGCTGCCTGCGAGGGTGGGCGAGAGACCCACCGCCTGCCCCGCAGCTCCTCCGGCCTCCCCCGAACAAGTTTCAGGCGTTGCTGTGAAGTTCACAACCAGCATAGTGGGGAGAAGCAAAACTGGCCTTTTTTCCCCCAGACCGTCGCACCCTTTGTACCCTCATAGAAATTAAATCATAGGGTTTGGAATCATCTCCCAGAACGAACAGGTTCTGCTCACATTGACTCGTTTTGTGCCCACGTTGGGGAAAAAAATAACCCGAACATATTTCAGTGTAAAGGCAGATCTTCCTTGAGGGTTTTGTTTTTCGCTTCACTTGAGTGTTAAAGCACAGATGCCTGAATAAGAAAAACCTGACCTTAGTTTCTTAGATGAGAGGGATGCTGTGATATTTAAATAGTTGCAGATCCATGTTCTGTTTAACACAATCTATTTTAATTGGCTGAAATTTAAGCTGATTTTAGAAACTATCACAGACACAGAATAATTTCTTTCCATGCATCTGAATTAGGTTTGTTTGGACGTAACTGTTATGTAGTTAATGTGAAAGATTACACAAATTAATTTGAGAGCATTTGGACTGAAACAGGAGACATAAATATGTATAGAATAGGATTACCGTTTTAGGTACCATCTGCTGGAACATTTCCAGCTTATTCCTTTTTTGCTGTAGGGTTACAAAAAAGACATCTTTACTGAGGCTATTCGGGATTATATGCGAATGACATTTAGATGTAAATTTGTTTTTTAATTCCTTTAAGGATTTTAAAATATTTTATTCACAAAATGTGAAGAAGCTATATTGTCTGTTTAGTGTTGGAGGGGGTAGTATAATCTTATATTTAACAACCTAATTAGGGTTTGTTCATAATATATTTTTTTAAAAGATGTACGTCTTTTTGAAAACATGATGGTTGAGTACCTTAGCGCAGTCCTTTTGATTTCTTTATTAAAAGGACTATTTTAGGTTTGAGCATTTTTGGCGTTGACACTGGAATAGGAGTAAGGAAGCCTGCAGCAGTATTACCAGTTTGACACCACCAGTGGGTGTTTCTGTTGACAAATGCAGAGAAGAGAACATTTGGGAAGGAAATCTTTTTTTCGGGGGTTGGGGGGGATGGTGGGGGGTAAAGGGGGAAGGAGCCAGAAGAGAAAAGCTGTAGAACTGAAGCTGCCAGCACAGTGTATGCTGAGCATTTCACAAGTACACGGAAACCTAATTAGGTTAAAAAATTCAGTTTGGTTGTACTAAATAATAGAACTCCAAAAGAGGCATGCTAAATAAAGTTAATCATTTCAAGAGTGTTAAATAATCTACCATTTCAGAGGAGTTGAAGGGTCTTCAATTGGAGAGAGTGTCAGATTGCTTTTAATTGTCTTGCCTTTATAACAATGCAACGATTAATTTGATATATATGTATATATTAACAGATTAGTATTCTAATTTTGCTTGTTTAACACGTTTCCTAAGCCTTACTTTAAAAACAAAATTTGATATATTCTTAAAAATAATTAGAAATAAGCTTTTTTTTTTTCTCTAGAGAGGATTCTTGTTTTTTCCTGCTCAGATTTATAATTTATTCATGACTTGTGGGCTTGTGGTAGGGATATTTTTTTTTTACCCCTTTATCTCAGGTTTTTTATTTTTTGCAAGTTTCCTGGACTAAATCTGCCATTATTTTCATTGTAATTTTCTTGGAGTTATTTAAACCAAAGTGTGGTTTTAAAAGAAAAGGCTCCCATTGAGGGAAATTGCAGGGCCATCTCACATAGATGAGTAATAGAAGGTTGACTGCTTGGGAATCAGATGTATTCTGTTCCCAATATGCTGCATGGGGTTAAGGCAGTCTCATTTAATGAGAACCAGATTTTAGATGGCATTTCTTCTTTGAAGGTGCAGTATTGTTCCATTACAAACTGAAATACAGAGGTGGAGAAAGTACTTCAACTATGCTTTTTTCCCCCCAGCCTTGCTTCACCACTGTGTCCAAGAATCTGTGAGACACTCTTTCAACAATACTTGCATTGTTGGAAATGACAGGGCTTCTGTTGCAGGAATTTAACCTTTCATTATGATTTATGTTTCAATTTACTTTGTGATAGAAAATTCAGCTATATCTGGGAATATGGCTGTAGGAAATTTTAAGAAAGTAAGCAGAGAAAATAAGCCAGCTTCAGCGTGTCTTAAAAGTTGACCATTTTCCCCCCTTCCATTTTGATAATTTTGGTGGTTATCTCCTTTATTTCTTCTAGGTAATAGAAGGTATGCTAATATTATATTTTATTTTTGGCAGTTAGTGTGGGGATATGACTTTTTCATGTAATAAATTGATGTCAAATAATAACCGGAGGAATTGAAGAACAAATGAATTTACATGTAGAGTACCATAATGTGAGGGAAATCCTTCAGGTACCCTTGACTTTGGTACAAGAAACGCAAAATTTGAAGTATTAAGTTGCGTTCCAAGTAGAAAAGGCTGTTTCCTCAGAATTTGATAATTTTAAATTCTAAAATTTTATTTTTTTTGGCAACATCAAATTTCTTGCTAGAGGAGGAGGAAGAATCTCAAAAAATCTCCAAGGTTCTTTATCATCTGATGATGGTGTCAGTTGGATCACATATTTCAACTTACGAAAATAATGCAATTTAAAAGACTACATTTAAACTTTCTGTTTGGGAGGCTTTCCCAATGTACTTTCAATCTTAAACTCAACATTAGAAGTCTTTTGTTGGTGATGCATCACTTTAGTGTTTGGATTCAAATTCTTGATAGTTTCTAGAATATTTCCTTTATGTAGAGCAATACCTGGATGACTGGATTACACAAAGGCCTGGCCTCATTTCTCATTCAAGTTAGTACACTTCTTAATACTGAGGTAAGAACTTGGGTGCAACTATGTCGGTGGGTATGAAAACCAAGAGTGAGGACATTCTACCTGAAGGGCCTTATAACATTTAGACAATAAAGGTTTGGGAATTAACAGAAAATTATTTATTACATTAAAAGGACCTAGCCCATTCAGAACTTTGAAATTGATTGTTAATACTGAATTATGCTCTTTATGTACTTAGAAACATTTGTGTTTGAGATAGTTCTAATTAGGGTCAAGTTTTGGGTGTGGTCTCTTTTGAGCAGTCTTTTCTATAATAATTATAATGTTCTATTTATTGAGCCTTACTGAAGACCAGATACTGTGGTAAAGAATTTGCATGAATGTATGTGTGTGTTCTCACAACATCTCTATGAGGTAGGTGTTTTTCTTATTTCCTGTATACACTTGACCAAATGGGTTCAGAAAGAGAAAATAATTTCCCCAGATTACCCAGCTAATCAGCAGCAGAAGCAAAATTTCTATCCAAACCGGTCTGACTTGAACCTGTACTCTTCAAAACTATGCTTTCTGCTTCTCTTTAGAAGTCTGATTCCACTCCTCTGGTGGTACTAGAGGTAAACATTTGTCTCTGGGAGTTCACGGGCCACTTTGGCAAGGCCGCCTAACCTTTAGTCACATGGGACGCTGGACTCATCCGTCAGCACTGCTGGATAGGACAACTGGAAGTGCAGACTTTTCATACCAGGGTCATTAGTTCTGTTTCTTCATAACTGAAGGTTGGACCTAATTATTTACACCCCAAATGAGTAGCTGTTTCTAATTAACCACTTGGTATTTCATGTTTCTGCATGTTCCATTATACTTTTACTGACTTTGATTAAATTTGCTACACTAATAAAGGCTATAAAGATACTCCTTGAATTCAATTTTGTGGTTTGATGCATTCTTGAAGTAAAATGGCAGCCGTTACAACTTGCAGACAGTATCTCTTCCATCAGTGTAATAACCTAAGTGAAATAAAATCTGGAGGTGAAGTCTGCAGAGATAACATTAGTTTCTTCTTAATACATAGAAGTTGGACTTAGACAAAAATTCTTCTACTTGAAAGTAGAATTTCTACTTAAAGCCTCTTGTGATAGTGTGTGTGTGTGTGTGTGTGTGTGTGTGTGTTTAAACAAGACCCATCACTAGGAGAGCTAAACAGTTGCTTAGCCCAAAGGAATGCTCAGAGGTCTGTGTTAGGGAGGAAAAGAACTTAATATCTTGTTCTGTAATTGATGAGAATTGCTTTTGTCACTTATTCGAGTTAGAAAGGCGTAATGAATCAATATCGAAGGACCTAAGGGCAGGGCCGGAAATCATCTTGGCCAAAGCAGGACAGTTACTCCACAAAGACAGGGCCTATACATAGTTCTTGTGGATTTCTTTGCCAAGTATGGGTTTTAAATATGCATTTTTAACAGCTTTATTGAGGTGTACTTTACATACTATAAAATTCACCTGTTTTAAGTGTGGCATTCAGTAAGTTTTGGGGGGTAAATTTATGCAGTTGTATGATCACCACTACAATGCAATTTTAGAACATTTCCATCACCCCCAAAAGATCCCTCCTGCCAACATGCGTCTTTTTACCTTATTTACTTGCTTCCACCTAGATCCCTTTAACATCAGACACTGATAAATGAAATCATGTCCATCTTAAAAGATACCTCTTAAAAATATCCTCTTACACATATTACAATTTCTTAGTACTTTTTGTATTTTCAAAAGTTTTTGCCTAAACATAATTCATAGCAGAATATAAAGGACAGTAAAGCTCACTTAGGAACAAGGTGTACAGGATAGGCTGATGCTTGTCCTTTTGCAGGTGCTCTCCTTCCCTCAGTGTGAGTCCATGGACACTGCTGATAAGATAGTTTAGGGTTGTTAATCTGGGGGAATGCGTAATAGAGGAATACAGTGGTTTGGTTGGAAGTCAATTTGTTTTGGAAACTGTCCTTAACCTTTCATTGCTTTAAGATGAACATTTCTGGATGGAAAGTGATCCTTACAAGTGCCAGGCAGGTAAATTAATAACCTCTGAGTGGTAGTTTGTGTCTGGATTTTTAATGACAAACGGATTAGACACAGCACTGCTAATAGTTTAGTGTGAATTCATCATAACTGGTCTGAAAATGATTACCTTTTTTTTAAAAAAAAAACATAGTTTAACAGCTATGTCTGTATGATTCTGTTGTTACTTTGTATCCTTTGTAAGAGAACATCCTAAAAGTAAGATACGAAGTGCTTTCTGCCAATGTACCTTTTTTGACTTAAACGGAAATAGTGAATTTGGAAGTAACAACTTGGTTTCTGGAAATTGGCATAACATGGATAAATACATTCTAATTTTTTTTAAAGACTGCCTTAAATTATTTTAGGTAAGTTGCAATTTCAGATCTCAGTTTGTATTATGCCTAAAGATTAGGTATTATAATAATCAGATTAAGCACATACACACTCATGTGAGAAAGATATGGCAGATAAAAAATGGTGATAAGTAATAGTTGAAGAACGACTTACTGACTTGGATTTGCCCAGTTACCCCGACCAGCTTCCTGATGAATAGAATCCTTCAGAGAGTACAAAAGCTGCTTCAAGTGTGACCATCCTAGAGTTTATCCACACACCCTGGTTTGTCAGCCTCTTGTGGGACGTATTAACTTTAATTGTTACTAATTATGATTAGTAACATTACCACTAAAATTTAGCATTGCAAAGGAAAAGAAAAAGTTGTAATTGTTAATAATGGAAAATAATTGAGGGAGACAAAAGGTAATTTTGTACAAATTGGTGTTTCATACTTTATCATTTCTTTCTTTCTCGAATAACCTGTCCTACATCTGAGGATCTGTCCTTCATTTAGCAAATACTAATTGCCCTACTGTGTACTAGACTGTGGTAGAGGCTGGATAGAGTGATACATAAAAGAGAAGTAGGCCCTGCCCTCAGACAACTTACAGTCTTGAGATGGAGGCAGAGGGAAAGTACAGGGCACTTTAGGAGCATATAACAGGGTAGGGATGGTGTATCTGTCCTGGGGGGAGCAGGTAGGAAGGCCCTACGGAGGAGACATCATTTAAGTGAGACCTTAAGGATGAGAAGGACATGGTCTAGTTTGGGAAGTAAGTTTTCCTGACAGAAGGTGCAAATGCCCTCGGGCAAGGTGACATGTAGAGGCTTTTGAAAAACAGAACCTTTTAAAAACTGAAAGAAATCCAAATGGCTGGAAAGTAGAAAAGCCAGGTGATGAAGCGGAAGTAGGCAGGGGCCAGGTCTTGAAAAGGCTTAATAAAGGCCAGCTGCTGGGTTTTTGAACTGTCCTAAATCTCCTGGGAAGCTATTGAAGGTTTTAAGCAGGGATGTGACATGTCATGAAATGAAATGCCACAAAAAAACACAAGAGTTTTAGCTCAATGAAACCTTGATAATTTACCAAAAAGGTCAAATCTCTGCAAGGCAAAATATCCTTCTCTAATCTCATTCAAGTTTTTGTAACTGCTTCCTTGATTGATTGTCATCTGTGCTACTCATTTCATTGTTTTTAAAGAAATTACCTTTACTTTTCTAAAGGCTCCTCCTTTCTTTTTAGCCTTCACCATTGTGTTAACCTTATATAGGAATGTCATTTCTATTTATAACTGAGTTAAATTTTTTTCCTAACAGTTTTAGCTCTCTTCCATATTTAAACTTAAAAACTCCTGGGTTTTTTCCCCCAGACACCTTTAATCTGCTCAGGGTATTTAATGTTTTAACAAAATGTTTTATTATGTCAACATTGAATTTGCTTTATTCTCCCCCCCCCAATACAATGTCTTAAATCTAGTTTAATCTTTTTCAGCATTTATGCTGTTTTATAGTTTATGAAATCTTATTTGAGAACCTACAATGTTTTTAGAAAATTTTATTATTTAGGATTACTGATCCTTAGCAAGAGTACCATTTTCAAACCTGGTTCACGGTCTGTGACTGTTATCATCTATATTAAACTGGTCTCTGTCGAACTGCTTATGTTCACGTGCTATTGTGTATATAAAAGTACTGTAAAGTTGTTATTGTATCTATCCTAATTTGTTTTTTTCTCCTTCTATAGTAAATGTCCCTACATGCCCAGTTCTTTTTTGGAAATCTTTAGCCATGCGAAATTTTTGCTTGCCTTGATGATTGAACGAACACTCATTCAGGTCTTCTTTGGTATAAAGTTGTTAGTTTGTGCCTGTATGGAATGCTGTTGCCCACTTTTCTGCTTTACAGATACAAAGAATATTTACAGCATCCCCGTCTTCAAATATTTCCTTTGAAATCTACATTTTGATGCAGCCTCTAACTTAGCTCACTTTGGCCTTGAGTTCTGAGGCCTTTCTGAACCATTCTATATCTGCTCTGTACTCTTGTTGCTTTAATCTTTTTGTTTTTCTTCTGGTGCTTGTAACTTGAAGAATTTGCAGTGGTTTGTGTCATTACTTTTTTCACATGCTATCCAGCCCAGGACATTTATTTTAAAAGAGTTGCCTCATTCCAGATGTTAGAGATTGAAACTGATGTTTTTGTAGTGGCTTCTCTAGCACTCAGAGCGACTGCCCTTGATCTAGAGTTGCGCTTTTAAGTCTGTCCTGTGCAGGATTGGTAAAGGAAGGCCATATCTGGCTCTCTTTGGCTGACTTTATGATAGGGTAATGGTTTGGGTGTCTTGGTGTCAAGCGTGGTCAGGCAATCGAAAGGGTGTTGGCATCGGGGTAAGTGATGGAGATACAAAGCCGAGCTGCGGTGTTGTGCCGCTGTGGAGTTTGTAATCCAGCAGAAGCGGTGGAAAGCCGTGACTAAAGTACAGGATGATATGCACATTTAGATGGAACCACAGGGTATGGGTACTCTAGGCCCGAACAGGTGCACTTAACGCAGACTTAAGGGGACTGGGAGAGGCAATGATTCCTGAGTGTTTGTGAAGAGTCTTAAAGGAGGCCCAGAATGTCAGGTGGAGGGACGGAGTTTTCTGGCGGATGGTGTAGTCAAAGACACGGATCTAAGAATGAGCATATAAAGCTAGAAAAAGAGGAAGAAATAGCACGGATTTATGTATTGCATGCCTTGCTTTGATGCGTATACCCCAGCTACATCCCAGGATCTTGATTTTCTTTCTTTATGGCCATCTTTTGGCTTTTTTCTGTCCATGTTCACATTTACCTAAGAGTATAGGAAGGAAATACTAAGAGCAGGAGTTTAAGGGTGGGCCTTTGGAAATACGGATAAGCAGATAGTATCTGTTTTCTACTGCAAGTTCCGTGGAGGCATGGAGTGTTGACTGTTGATGCCTCAGCATCTCGTGCATTGCCTAGGAAATGCTCAGTAAATACTTTTCTTATGAAACGAGCCCTTTTTCTGCCTTCCCATCTCCTCTTGTCAGTGCCTTCTTCTTTGTTCAGTGACTTCTCTTCTCTGTCAGGTATCTGTCTAGTGGATCTTCCTCTCTGCTCGCCCTGTAGATATGCTGTTCCCATATCTAGTCCCCAGGCATAACTGTTACAATTGGGTTTGCATTAGTGTATGACCGTGCTCGTGTGATAACAGGTGCTCATAGTTCCCTGTGGGGCTCCTGTAACTTTTCTACCAATGTTTACAGGATGGTAGATGAGGGGGAGGCCAAAATGAACACCTTGAAGAGTGACATTTCTTTGAGCGTTTTCATAATTTATTGCATGAATTCATTGAAGTGCTGAGCTGTATTCCATAATAAACTCTCATGTGTGCCTGCATATGTGTGTTTATATATACCTGCATTGTACATTACTTCTCATTAATCCAAACGGATGTTCTTTGAAGATGTTTGCTTATTTATCATGTGACTTCATGCCACCTCCCTTCACCCCCCACCCAGATTACTGCTTATGTCCCTCAGATTGGGAAGTTGCTTTTAAGTTTGTTACCACATTGAGGTAAAATAAAACGTCCTCTAAGGATGCAATGTCTTCACCAAAGAACCCACTGTACAGTAATAGCTGGTTAGTTAGATGGAGGGTTTGTTTTGTTTTCTTTTGTTTTTTAAGCATGTGTAGTAGACTTTTAAATACCCTCTCTACATTTTTGGTAATTTCTCATATTATGGGTCCCACTTTCCCAGAAAACTTGCCATCCTCAATCTCTTACAGCTAGGATCACAGGGTTGTGACTTAGGTTTGACCAGCTGTTTACACAGAGTGGGACTTGTGAGCATTGTGAGGTGGCCGTCATGTGTAGTTGAATTGATGACCTGATGATCATGTTGACAGAGGTGTTTGGTTTTTAAGGAGTGGCAATGGCAGAGCTTATGGAATTCAGTCTCGAGTGGCATTGGTGCTGAGTGTTGGCTAGATATAGGTATATAGGGTACACACACACACACACACAAACACACAAACACAAACGTGTATGCAGTAGTGTTTATTTTCCTTCCTATTCTTTGATCATCTGGGATTTGTGGTTAGATGTCCTACTAATTTTTGGAATATTTTCAGCCATTATATCGTCAAATATTTTTGTCCCATTCTCTTTCCTGTTTCTGTGATTCCAATTACCAGTAGATTAGAACCTTTAATTTTGTTCCACAACTTTTGAATGTTCTGTTTTGTTTTCACTCTTCTCTCAGTGTTTTGATTGGGGTAATTTCTGTTGCCCTGTCTTCAAGTTCACTGATTCTTTCCTGGGCTGAGTTGAGTCTACTGAAGAGCCCGTTGAAGGCACTCTCATTTCTCTTAACTGTTTTATATTTTCAGTACTTTCATTTTACTCTTTCTTGTAGTTTCCGTATCTCTGCTGAATTACCCATCTGATTTTGCATGTTGGGTTACAGCCCTGAACATGTTACTCATAGTACGAGTATTTAAAATTTCATTCCAGATATTTCCAACATCTGATTCCGTGTCTAGTTCTGATATGTTCTTTATCTTTTGAGTGTTGTTTTTTGCCTTTTCTTATACCTTGTGGTAACTTTTGTTGCAAGCCTGACCTATTTTGTAGAATAGTAGAGACTAATGTACATAATTTTTATTTCTGTCAGTGGGCATATCTTTCCTTATACTGGGCCTTTAGAGCAGGGATTTGAATTAATCTAGTTAAGAGTTGGGCTGTGGTTACCCTCAGTGTACCTCAGGCTTCAAATTCTCATGGAGATACTTTGTGATTAGGGTGGGAGTTGATTTATTTTATTCTGAGCTTCAAGTCTTCCTTTTTGAAACGCGCCTTAGGGGGAGGGGTTTCTTACATGCTCTTGGTCTTCTGACTCTCTTCTGGTGGTATTCTCATGTTGTTACTGGAAGTTGGTTAGCTTGGAGGTGGGGCGTAGTGGTGGGGTATGGCCTTTTGTTCAAGTTTAGGCCTGCATCAGTGTACCAAGGTCTTGCCCCTCCCCTGGCTATTGTGATGGCCTCAGTGCAGAATCTAGTCCCTCTCTGAGGAGGAGTGTGCCCACCTCTTTCCCCAGCTGCAGTGAGTTTTCACCAATGCTTTCCTGGTAAAAAGAAACGCTTATTGGTCTTTCTTTCACAGATGAAGACTTTTCTTTAGTGGAGATAGGGGAAGAGAAGGATCTGGGTGGATTTCTTGCTCCTGAGGCCCAGCAGCAGCCCCTTTCCCCCAGGTTTACATCACAATGGGCATTTTTCAGGACTCTTTCCTCTCTATGAGTGCCTGGTGGGATTGGTGGATGAAGATCCTGTTGGTGTCTTCCCAATTTCTGTGACTCCGCCAGTGGTTTCACACTGTCCAGCAAGCCACAGGGCTTTTTATCAACTTGCCAGTTATTCTAGCTGAACTCCTCTTATCAGTGTCCAGTTGCTGTGTACCCCAGGTGAGCACATGGTTGTCTCCTCTCTCCTTATAGGCCCTGTCTCTCCTAAGATTTTGAGCTAATTCGTTGTTCTATGATGTGTTTAGTTTCAAGAAATTCATGAATTTGAAATTAATCCAGCTTGTTTTCATTGGAAGAGAACAGCCTTATTCCAGGGTGAAAGAAGTTCGGTTACTCTTAAAATTTTAACATGCGCATTTAACTTAGTCAAAACTTAATTATTATTCCCATCCTCCTGAATATGACAAAGATTTTAGAATGGTCTATCTTTTAACCTTCATTCCCTGTCTATGTTAATTATTTATGCTTTAGTTTTGTCCTGTTTAAGCCACCTTAAGCCTATAAAAATAGTGACTATTTACTCATCAACATGTTTTTCAAATTTCTTTGCTCACCATTCTTCATTTACCCCATTTCTTCCTTTTGGGTTGAGTTTCTTTATAAGGAATGTTCTTAAGTAGTTCTTTTACTGAAGGCCTGTTAGTAGTAAACTTGGTCTTGGCATTTCTGAAAGTGGTCTTTACTTCACTTTTTCTCTTGAATGATTGTTGAGCTGGGTACAGAATTTTACAGTGACAATTTTCTCTATTCTTGTGTTTTGACACGTTTTGTTAATCAGAAATCTTTAGTCAGTTCAGGTGTAATTTCTTTGTACGTAGGTAATTTTTTTTTTCTTTGGCTACCTTTAAGATTTTTTTCCTTGTTTGTTTTTTTTGTATGTTTGTCTTTATCTTCTACGATTTGTGATATCTTTTGGGCAGAATTTGTTTTACTTTGTCCTGCTTTTATTTGGTTTACTCCCATCAGTCTGAATACTCATGATACCTTCAGTTGTGGAAAAATATCTTAGTCATTATCTTTTGAAATATTGCTTCTCCTTCCATTTTCCATTGGTAGAACTGTTATTTAGAAATGTGTTGGAGTTTTTCATTGTATCCTCAATATTGCTTAAATTTTCTTCAATATTTTCCATTTTTACTTCTGGATGATATCCTGATACCCATCTTACAAGTCACTAATTTCTCTTTAGCTGTGTCTAGCCTATTATTGTCTAATCCTTTTATTGAGAATTCTTACTGAAAACATTTGACTATATTTTTCAGGTAAAAATTTCTGTTTTATTTTTCAAAATTGCATTTTAATTTTCATATGGGCATTTTTGGTGAACACTTTAGAATATAGTTGTGTTTGTCTCATTTGAATTGTTTTCTTAGTTGTAGTTCTTGAGGAATCAAATCTCCCATTTGTCTTCCCTTCCTTCCCTCCCTCCAAATTTCACTTGTTTCTTTGTGTGGTTTGCAACATTTGGTAATTTGGGAATTGTTTGCCTGTGCCTGGCTTGTGGGATGCTCCTTTGGATGGCTTTGCATTTGCCTCTGATGGGACCCCATGGGTTCACTGCTTCTGGAGAATTTTCGATCTATTCTCAGATGGATTTCTGACTTCCAGAGGGTGATGTGAACTTGTGCTCTGTATTTGTAGTAGAGCAAAGACTTGGATTTTCCCTTTTGCCTTGGTCACTCCTATGCACAGCCCTGGGCTGCTCAGTGTGTAGCTTTTCTTTTTTTCTATTTACCCAAGGACAGCCATTTGTGTCTCTTGGCTTCATGTTGGTCGTTCACTCCAGCTTCTTTGCCATGCACGGACTTGAGGCATTGTCTTTAGTTTCCTGGTCCCATAATTTCAGTTTGTAGCCCTTGGTTTCAAGGGCAGGAGTGAGCAGGTCTTTGTCCTGTGAAGAATCTCATTTAATAAGCCTCTTGTCTTTGTAGCCACTCCTTTCTATTCTGATTTTCCTGACTGTTGGTCAGGAAGTAGTTCATCCAGTTAAGAACCAGGAAGTGGTTGCAGCCACACGCATCTTCTACAATAACCTGAACAGACTACTTACTAAAAGATCATTTCGACATTAATTGTGTAGAACGCAGTTCATATTATCTGATAGGAATGATGATGAACAAATGGGTTCATTTCCTCATGTTCTGTGCTTTCCATTATGCAGCTGAAATCTGTATAGACTCTTTGGGACTGTAATCGGTATGAAGACGGTGATTTCTACGGGGAGGTGCATTTTAACATTCTCAGTGAGAGGAGGGAGTTGGATGGTTTCCAATCTCAATTGTTCTTCTGTGGTGGAACCTGCCAGCTACCAGACCCTGTTCCTGTTACAAACCCTAGCCACTGTTCACAGACCAGCCTCTGAACCATCACCGCTCATACTTAGTACATAACCTTGCCTGCACTACACTGAGACCATTGAGGGCCTTCTGGCTGAGCTTCTGGCTCCATGTCCAAATTTATCAGTTCCTCTATCCCCAGAGCTTGCTTTCCCCTTAGCTCTGAGGATGAGGTGCTTCTGCTGCTGTTAGAGGCCCGTCCTGCACCCAGTGCCCTCTGCTTTGGCAGTCTTTTTCCATTAGTTAGTCCCCCTCTGGCTCCCCATCCTGTATCCCAGTGTCTCTCAACCGGGGGTGACTTTGCTCCCAAGAGGACATTTGGCAATGTCTGGAGGCATTTTTGGTGGTCCCAATCGGGGTGGTGTTGGTGTGCATGCTGCTGGCATCTGGTGGGTAGAGGCCAGGGATGCTAACCACCTTACAATGCATGGCACAGCTCCCACAGCAAAGAATTACCTGGTCCAAAATGTTGGTAGTTCCGAGGTTCAGTAACTTTGTTGCATCCTTTGCCTTGCTTGTGACTCCTTTGTTTTTCTCTGCCCATCATCTTATTCCTAAGCTTCTCATCCTAGAAAACCTTCCCTGAACCACTTGTCCACTCCTCTTCTATCTACCTAAGCTTCCCCTCCCCTTCTCATCTGAATTTCTATGAGAGTGGTGTATACACAGTCTATCCATTTCTCCGCAAACTTGAGCTAGCCCTTGCTGCCTGATTTCCCACCCTCACTACTTAAACCATTTCTGCTGAGATTGCCTATGAGCTCTTGTGTGCTACGTCCAGTGGATTCAGTCAGTCCTGATTTTACTTGACTTTTCTGTTGCACCTGACACTGTTAATCACTATCTCCTTGAAGCAGTGCGTTCCCTTGACATCCTGCTAGTCTGTCCTCTTATTATTTCTTTCTCTGCGTCTTCTGTAGGCTCCTGTCGATCCACTTACTCCTTACACACTGCTGTTAACCTCAGCTTGACTTCTTGACCAAGTGTTATCATAGGCCATTCATTGTCTCTGTTGTGCCCAGTTTCAGTTCTGTTTATATGCAGATGTTTCTCTAAATCTCTAAATTCTCCCCACCTTTTCCCTACAAGCTTCAGACTCCTTTTTCATAACACCTGCTGGAAATCTACGCTTGAATATTTTACAGGTACCTTACACTCAGCATGTCTAATGTGCAGTACAGCATCCTTTCCTCAAACTTGCTTCTGCTCGCCTCCTCAGTTAAAAAAAAAAGTCTCTGTTAATGTTTCGACCAACCACCCGGGCTCCTAAGGTAGATAGGTGGGTCTTGTCCAACTCCGATATATGGGGGTGCCAAAAAAATGTATACACATTTTAAGAAAGGAAAAAAAACTATTAAAATTGTAATAATATACACCGATAACAAAAGATGAATACAAGTCACGTTTGACTTCTGCAATGACAAGAGGTGCTCAAAGTGGTCCCCATCAGCCTCCAGATACTTCTGATGATGGTGAACTGCTTGAGCAACGCTGACCAGAGTCCACTTCTATACTTTTTTGGGCACCACCCCCAGTATTATCGACAGTTGCTGGTATGATATAAAATCTGATTTTGATGTTATCACTGACCTGCTTGAAAGCCTACACTGGTGCTCTCAAGCTGACAGGAGAAGGAAACAGGTAGGAGAAAGTTCGAATTCCCTTATTTGGCCCACCAGGCTCTCTGGCATGTTCTCTGCCCACCTACCTCTCCAGCCTCACATCCTTTCCCTGTCTGCCTCGAACACTGCGCTCCGGCATGTAGAGTTCCCCATACAATTCTGTTTCGTATTTGATGTCTTTGTTTATGTTATCCCCTTGGTCTGGACTGCAGTGTTTTTCTGCAGAGTTTGTGGGGAGCTAGCTAGTTCTCTGGGTGGTGGGACTCCCTATTTCTCATGGAAGCTACAGTTAATTGGCACTTTCTCCACGTCTCTGGCCTCAACCTTATTGAGTAGTATTCCTTGGCTGAATTGTCATTTTAGAGAGCCGGGACTGGGTAAATGCTGGCATTAGACCTGCCGGAAGAGGGTGTTTTACCGCTCTTCAGTTATGTGGTTTATTATTAGCCATTTCTTTTCTTAGTTCCTACTACCTGTAATTTTATTATCTTTCAAGGATTCTTCTGGGAAAATGTAGCCTTTTTGCCTACACGAAGTTGTGGGTTCTTCAGCTTTATTGGGTTTTACCATCCATTCAGTCTCAACCTGCTGGAGCATCTCCTACGTTTCCATGGCTGCTCTGGACTTATTTTTATTTCTTTTGCTTATTTCGGTGGGTTTTAACGTGGGAGGAAAGGTAAACACGTGTTTGGTCAGCCATTTTAAAGCAGAATTTCAGTGCCCTGTACCTTATGTGGTTTTTCCTTTTTTTCTATTTTAGATATCATGGCAAATAATGTCTTTTAATGTGAATCCTTGTGTACATTTGATAATTTTCTTCGGAACTACTCATATCGCCCTTGGGAATCACTGGGGGTGATGATACATAACACTGACAGGGGACCATGCCACACCTGTGGAGGGTATCGAGGCAACATGCTGATTTGCCTAAAGGAGAGGTTAGCAGTTAAAACTGTTTATTATGGCCAAGTGGCGCTTGGTTAAGAGTAGGTTTGGGACACCAGCTCTGAGCAGCAGGGCCCCAGTTCGGATCCCACATGAGGGCCAGTGACACTGCCCTCTACAGCTAAGATGCTGAACAACAGCTCGACCTGGAGCTGGGCTGCCATGAGTCACCGGCGACGGCATAGGCTGCAGTGGGCTACCGTGAAATGCCGAGAGCCGCCATGAGTGGCCGTCCAGTGGCCGGAGACCGATCTGCCTCACCCGGGAAGAGCGCGGTGGTGATGCCAACATGGGCCAGTGAAGCGACGTCCTCCACAACTAGACTGAAGAACAAAAGGACAGCAATTTGTTCTCTTCCTCGATTCCCCAACACCGTTCCCCTCCCCCAATTTCCCAATAAAATCTTAAAAAAAAAGTTTATTATGGCCAATATGGTCAACATTATTGTTTTTCTGTTGGGTTTAAAATAATTGTAAGATTTGAACATTGACAAAATTTGTTTATTGGCTATTTGTATTTTTCTTTATACATTTTCTTTCCATGTCAATAAAATGTTTTTAAAACTATTTTGTAGGGTTCAGTTGAGCCTTTCCTTTTAACATGAAATAAGCAAATGCTACCAAATATAAGATCCATTGCCCATTTTTAAAGTTTAGATTTATTATGATTCTTGGAAAATGAAAATACACTCCTGGTTTTGTGATAATTGATACATACCTCACATGGTGGCTGTGAAAATTAAATGAAATAACATAGATGAAGAGTCCAACACAGTACTTAGTACATAATAGGCAGCAGTAAATACTAGTTCCTTTTGTACATTCTTTCTCCTTTGCCAGAGTATTAAAATAACTATAGTACTCCATACTCCCATCACATGTATTTACCGAAACCTTAAATGAGGGGCAGGATGCCAAGTACCCTGAGGGATACAGAGATGTTTAAGTCTGCTTCCTGTCCAGGGATAAACATTAGCTTACTGTATATAGTTTTACCTTTCTAGGCTTTTTTTTTTTTAAATATGCCGTTCTGGAAACCTTTCAATCTTTAAACTGTGTTAATTTATTTGAGCACAGAACACTTTAAAGGTTGCTGCATTTAATCCATTACATTTCTATAAGAATAGCTATTAGTTCCACTTTATAGATGGGGACCCTGAAGGGTGATCTGCCCAACTTCTGGCTGGGATTTACTGGGACGTAGAAGAGTGCTAACCATGGTACTTCTAGCCTCAGTAGATGCTAAATAAATAGTTGTTGAAAGAGTGAATCATATTTTATTAAATGATATGTTAAGCCCATTCCTAAATTGCATCTCTACGCCTTAGTGTTTTTTTCTCAATGTTTTATGCTCCTAAAGTGGTTAAAATAGCTTTCGAATTCAATGGTTGATAGAAAAGACATTGGAAGTTGGAAGACAGATGCTATACTGTTTTAGTCATAATGAAAAAGGGAGAAGATTTTTGTGCTGATTCTGATTGTATTTGCCAGTTAAATTTTTTGCTCTGGTGCTGATTCTTTGCAAGGCTACCTTTCTGGCTCTCGTAACAGCTGCCAGGGGCTTCCCCAGTTTGGGGCCAGAGTAAGTGGCCCAATTTGTTGCAGTCTAAGGATGACTCTGCTGTTAATAGCCAGGTTTTTCATTTAACCTCTAGTAAAGTAGGAAAAAATTAGCAATTGTAATTAGGCTCTGGAGATTTGAGGGAAAAACTTTTTAATGAATGAACTAGCAAATATACGAACTTTAATGGAATAAGTGATTAACATCTCAGAGTTTGCTCTGTATTTAACTTCTTTACAAATAATATTTATTTATTTTTATTGGGGGAACAGTGTGTTTTTCCAGGACCCATCAGCTCCAAGTCAAGTAGTTGTTTCAATCTAGTTGTGAAGGGCGCAGCTCAGTGGCCCATGTGGGGATCAAACTGGCAACCTTGGTGTTATGAGCACTGTGCTCTAACAAGCTGAGCTAACCGGTTGCCCCCTGTATTTAGCTTTTTGTAATTGGTTGTCTTTTTTTCCACGTATGGATCAGTTGGCTGAAGTTCAGTGTTACCTTTCTTGTATGAACCATACTCCTAATCCATCCTATTCATCCATCCTCTCTGTCCAGTAAGTCTAGTTTTGATTTCTTGAAAGTGGAGCAATAATAGAGACAACTTATGAAACCATCTAGTGCAGAATTATAGATTTTTACAGTGTTCTCCTGTCTTTTAACATTATCTAACCTATATCTAATTTGATAGCCACCTTTTAAAAATGATTCCTCGTTACCTTCATTGAATCTTGCCAAAACATCCAACATAATTCCCACAGAAACTGCAACTTTCTTTTAATTTGTTTACATACTATTTAGTTGAAAACCATGTGATGGCTGTTATAAGAGGAATTGACAAATAGTTTATTTTGGAAAAAATGCAACTAACTTTTGCATGCTAAGCATGCAGCTCAACTGAAGGGAGCAGAAATGTGGAGTTTAAATAATTAACCTATTAGCCTAAAACATTTGCGCCATTGGCACCAGCTGGTCTGTTTACAGAGGTGATGGGGAGTTGATAACTGTTAGGTCTGTTAAGAAACATGGCTGGAGGGCCAATATGGCTCGGGTGCACAGTGCAAAGACTCTTGTAATGCATTTTATACTTTGCAAAAAGTTAATTTTCCATGAACAACATGCCTTTTTAGAGTACAACAGAAATAACTGAATTATTTGGAGTGCATGGAGAGAATCACTGTTCAATCAAATAGGATCGCTGTAAAGCCTTTTCCCCAAATAGAGTTTCTCCCTTCTCCTAGACATAGGTTGGTTCTACCTCTTCTGGGCACGTAAAACACCTGGCATACACCTTTTTGCACTTTTCACATGTAGGTAGCTCACCCGTTCACCTCTCCTGTGAGCTCTTCCTCTGAGGCGCTTTTGTACACAATTCTGATCGGAAGTTGGCTCTGGCCACTTAGACTGATGACACAGCCCAATCTTGCTGCGATGCAGTTTTCATTGACGTGCCATAAGAAAATAAGCCATTATGATCTATAAATTCAGTCCAGAAAATATTTTAGTATACTTATACTCGATTGAGTATATTACATTCCATATGTCCAAGACACTGTGTTATGTCTACAAAGTACTGAGTTTAATAATACGTGGTTTTTGTCTGTGGACCTGTATGTTAATAGTACAGTGGGAATATATGGGGAGGAGAGATTAATTAGAGCCTGGAGGAATCTGTACGGTTTTGAAAGCACATAGGACCTGAACTGGGTTGTGAGTGGTGACAACAGTTAGGGCTCTTCGGCACATATTGCTGCATGGCATTCGGGAATCTGGATCTCCTTCGAACTCGCTTCCCTTCTTTTGTGTCACACACTGCCAGTCTTCCTACTCCATTTCTAGCCTTCTCCTGCACTATCTTTGTTTTCTTTAAAGATATTAAGTTCCTTGTGCTTATAGTAGAACCTTATCATTGGGCAACTATAGTATATATCAGTGGTAAGTATTACGATAGAAGTATATGTATAGAGTTGCAATGTCAAATATGGTAGCTTCTAGCCACATGTGGCTACTTAAATGAATCAGTTTGCTGATTAAATTTAAGGTTAAATTAATTAAAATCAAATAAAATGAAAAGATTCGGTTCCTTAGTTGCACTGACCACAATTCAAGTACCCAATCATTTGACTAACGGCTACTGTATTGGACAATGCAGCTCTAGAATATTGCTGTTATTGCAGAATGTTCTGTTGGACAGCACTGGTATATGTTAGGCAGGGCCGGAGGAATGAGCCACGGGAGACCAAAATTGGTCCATTAGAATTTATTTGGCATGTTTGAGCTGCAAGAGGTCAGGCTGGAAAAGACCATAACCTCTCCGAGCAAAAAGGGGTACGGAGTTTTATAGGAGGGGGGAAACAAGACTAGTTTTCCCCTTCAGTGCTTCAGGGCTTTTTCATTGCATTGTCTTGCACAACAAAGGGTTTCCAGGCATCACCAACCTCCAGTTCTGCATCCTGGGTTTCACATCCTGGCCCCATTCAGCTGTCTGGAAAGCCCAGGCCCCAGGGATCATAATCCCCCAGCAGACAAACACAAGCCAGCAGGTACAAAGTACAAAGCAAGACCAGATGGTGTTTAAGATAAGGTGGTTTGTGCTCCTGGCCTAACAGTGTAGAATGTGGTTCCACAGCTACACCTGGAGAGTTGCTTTCTGGCATTAGTATTACCTGTACTTCTTCCTTCAAGGAGGTCAGGGAACTTTTCTTTCTGTCTTTGGTTTTACCCTCAGGGCCTAGGATAGTAAGTAGTAGGTACCCAGAAAAAACTGGATTGTTAAGGAGTTTGGATAAAAGGGGGGAATGGCTCTGCATTTTCAAAACAGGGACGAAGCTTAACTGGTTTTTTTGTGTGTGTGTGTATGCATCCTCATGTCCCTTTTAAAAGAGGGTTTCTTTCTTAAGCAGACTCATTCTTTTTTTCTTCAAGCTTAATTGAGGTATAATTGACAAGTAAAATTGTATATATTTAAAATGTACAATATGATTCTTTGATACACATGGACATTGAAATAATGATCACGATCAAGTTAATTAACACATCCATCACCTCACATAGTAACCTTTTCTTTTTTTTTTGGTGAGAACACTTAAGATTTACTCTTAGCAAATTTCAAGTATACAGTGTAGTCGTAGTATTAAATATAGTTACCATGCTGTACATTGGATCCTCAGAACTTATTCATCTTATAACTGAAAGTTTGTACCCTTTCACCAACATTTCCCCCACCCCTCTTCCCCCGTCCCCTGGCACCCAGCATCCTACTCTGTTTCTATGAGTTTCACTTTTTAAAAAGTTTAGATTTCACATATAAGTGATACCATACAATATTGGTCTTTCTCTGGTTTATTTCGCTTAGGATAATGCCCTCTAGTTTCATCCATGTTGTCACAAATGGCAGAATTTCCTTTTTTAAAAAAATAGCTGAATAGTATCCATTTTATATTACCCTTTCCCAGTTTTCTTTCTTCATTCATTCATCAACAGATACTGGTTGTTTCTCTATCTTGGCTGTTGTGAATAATGCTGCAGTGAGCCACAGGAATGCAGAGATCTCTTTCCTGAATCTTGCTGCCTTCGGATGTAAACCCAGAAGTGGGATTGTTGGATCATACAGTAGTTCTATTTTTAAGTTTTTGAGGAACCTAAGAGAGTTTCTAAAACAAATTTCATCACAGTGAAAATTTAAGAACTTTTACCTAGGTTCTTAGCTTTTCTCAAGTGGGATTCGGCAGGTAGCCCGTTATATAAGGCTATGGTTTGGTGGAATGCACCACAATGAAATTTTCGAAGTTTCCAAATTTGAATATTCACAGTGCTACGTGTAATTTCCCAGAGAAGATATAATCGGACATGATGGAAATATTTACGTGAACTGTTCACTCCCATCAATTTCTCATTCAGTGAGTGTGGCTTGTAGTGATTAGAGCAAAAGTTGCCTGAATCTTTTTCTTGTTTCCATTTTATTGTATAGTAAAACACAATTTATCCATTCTATTATAAATGGATATTTAGATTTTTTCCTTGTTTTTGGCTAATGCAAATAAAAGTACTGTGTATATGTCTTTTGGTGGGAGAAAAATGGTTTCTCTTGGGTTAAATAATTTTTATAGTGGCATGGGGAAAGGTGGTGGAGTATGGAGGTTTCATTACACAGCCATGATTAAGTCATTGGCCATTGGTGATGGAACTCAATCACAAACCCCTCTTTCCTCCTCAGAGGTGGGGTGGTGGGGGAACTGAAAACTCCAACCTCTTAATCACATAGTTGGCTCCATTGGCAACCTGCCCCCATTCTTAGGATACCTAGGGATTTTCTAAGTCAGACCTTATTAACATAACAAGAGACACCTTTGTGGCTCTCCCCACTTAGGAAATTCCAAGGGTTTTAGGAGCTCTGTCAGAAACTGGAACAAAGACCAAATATATATTTCTTATTATATATCACAGTAACACATTAAAGATATTCAACCTTTATTTCATTTTTATTATTTTGTAAATCAAAAGGTATACATACTCCTTGACTTATTAAATGATTTTATAGTGAAGCATGATAAACACTTAAGGTATGCAAGACAGCTCATTGAATTGTCACAGAACTAACACTCAATGTAACTTGACCCAGGTGAAGACAAAAAAAACATTGCAAACCCTCCGAAGTTAGTGGTATGTCAAGGGCTGGGAGTGATGGGTGTGGTCTGCCCCAAGTTCAGGCAATAACTGCATTTTCTATACAGAATTTAAAATCAATAAAATTACTAACAGTCGGTCTGCTTTTCATTATTACCGTGCATTGGCCATTTAATACAATGTGTGTGTGTGTGTGTGTGTGTGTGTGTGTGTGTGTGTATATACACTATCTACTCTGTGGCTTACCTGGTCACTCTCTTTTTGATTGAGGCATTTTAAATTTTAATATAGTTCAGTTCATCTGTCCTTTACAGTTGGTGCTTGTTTCCACAAAGAGATATTCTTCTACATTATCTTTTAGGAGCTTTATTGTTTTTACTGTTACATTGAGCTATATAATCCCACTGAAATGAATGTTTGTGTGGTATGAGTTAGAGGTCAAGTTAAATTTTGTTTCCTTATGCATAGTCAAATGACTTAGCACCATTTACTGCAAAGATGAAACTTTCCAGTTAGAACTGCTGATATGCAGTGCTAACTTTGTTGTACAGGCATCCATTTCATGTATGATCTATTTCTGTGCTTCTGTTCTCTCATCTGTTTGTCTAATATACTGTTTTTTGTTTGTTTGGTTGTTTTTAATTGGGGAACACTGTTTTTCCAGGACCCATCAGCTCCAAGTAGTTTCAATCTAGTTGTGGAGGGCGCAACTCAGTGGCCCATGTGGGGATCGAACCGGCAACCTTGGTGTTATGAGCACTGCGCTCTAACCAGCTGGGCTAACTGACCGCCCCTCTGATATACTGTCTTAATAACTGCTTTATAATAAGTCCTGCTATGTAAACAGAAAGTCTTTTTCTTCAGGGGTGTCTTGTTTTCCTTGGTTATTTGCATTCCTTTGCACATATTCGAATCTGCCTGTAAATTTCCACAAAACACTTGTTAGGATTGATTGGGGTGTATTGGGTCTAGATCAATTTGGATAGAATTGACATCTTTACAATGTTAAATCTCAAGAATATGAGATATCCCTTGACTTATCAGGTCTCCTTTAGTTTTCTTAAATACTGTTTTCCATAGTTTCCTACGTAGAGGTTTTCCCACTTTTCTGTGTATTTCTAGGAATTCGATTTTTTTTTAAAGATTTTTATTGGGGAATTGGGGGATGGGAACAGCGCTGGGGAATTGGGGGAAGGGGAACAGACAAATTGCTGTTGTTTTGTTCTTCAGTCTAGTTGTGGAGGACGTTGCTTCACTGGCCCAAGTTGGCACCATCATTGCACTCTTCCCGGGCGAGGCAGATCAGTCGCCGGCTTCTGGACAGCCGCTCACTGCAGCTGCTGGCCGCTCACACTGGCTGCTGGCTACACACGGTAGCCCATGGCAACCCACTGCCACAGGGGCTGCAGCCTACGCCGTCGCCGGCGACTCATGGCAACCCAGCTCCAGGTTGAGTTGTTCAGCAGCATCTTAGCTGTAGAGGGCAGTGTCACTGGCCCTCATATGTGGGATCCGAACCGGGGCCCTCTGGCGTCCCAAGCCAGTTCTTAACCATCATGCCACTTGGCCGGCCCAGGAATTTGATATTTTTGATGTTACTGTAAATGCTATTGAAATTTTATCTCCGAACTTTATTGCTGGTACATAGAAGTACAATTGAGTTTTGGATATTAACTTTTGTTTTACTCAACTTTGATAAACTCATCTTGTCTGATAGTTTATTTTGGATTCTCTATATATGTACAGTCTGTGAATATAGTTTTTTTCCTTTACTCCCAATTGTGATATTTTTGTCCAGTTTTCTACTTCTTTGCAGAGAACATTACCGGTCAGCATTATTAGAAGCATAAATTCTTCCTAAATGGAAAATTAAAACTGCATCCCATTTTCATTTCTGAATTATCCTTGAATTTACAGCCAAAGCTCTGGGTGCCTCAACAGCCATGAGGCCCAGTGAAAGATAATAGTATGTTCTGAGACATCATAAATGTTCCTTAAGGCTATATAAACAAACCTTATTAAATCTTTATTTTAAATGTTTAAAATTTAATCTTGATGGTGAGAACTCTTAATGTGTATCCCAAGGACTTAAATATGAAAGTTTTTCAGTAGTTTCAAGAATTCTTCAAAGTAGTGGAGTCACTAGTGAAGCCACAAGGCATCTGCGATGTACTCATTTTTCTTATGCATCATTCTTAGAAGCCTCCTACCGGAGGTAGCCCAGGGTGCTCTGCACGTTACAGGGCACTGGCTTTCCGGGGAATGCCCTGTGGTACCCATAGAGATGAACTGCTGGGAGAACTCTCGAAACTGCGTAGGGAGAGAAATGGCATGAGTGTCAGTGTGAGCAAATGTCAGGTGATGGTTCACAGAAGAAAATTTCAACTCGACGAGTTACTTGGTGGGTTGCAGCTGAGGGATCAGTCTTGTCGCAGCTTGTCCTCTGGTAATGGCATGCGTGCGCTTCTGAGTTGGAGGAGTCTGTGGGCTGCTGTCATCAAGGGAGTCAGCAGACGCTGAACAGTCTCAGGAACGTGCTTGCAGCTTAAAACAGACAACCTCTGCCAGGTCATCTCCATGGGGGAGTCTATACCATCTTGGTTGTGGAATTTCAACAGTAACATAGGGGAGCGGTGGAGATGGACTAGCAAAAGGCACTTCTAATAGATGATCTGACAGGGCTGGGGAATAAGGGCATGATAAAGGATAGAAAGTGCTGAAAATAGTTTTCATTTATCTCCTTCCTGCAGTCCATATGGGGGGTTTCATTTGTCTCTTTCTCATTTAATTTTTTTTCTTTTGGGTAGGAGAATCGGCTAATTTCTTTTTTTTTTTTTCTTCTTTTCAGCTGAGCCATCCTGCTAATTTCTTTTAAGACCTTTCACTGATAATGACTGAAATACTCTGGAGAGTTAGATGTACCTTTTAGATATAGTCTTAGAATATTTAATATATTCTAAAGTGGCCTCCAGTATCTGTTCACTTTCAGTATAGTAATTAATTAATTTTTTTTAGTAGGCACTTGCCACCCAGGTAAAGACTGTATTTCCCAGTCTCCTTTGCAGCCAGGTATGGGTACAAGATTAAATCTTGACCAGCAGGATATGAATGAAAATGATGGGTCCATCTTTTGTGTTGTGCGCTAAAAGGAAAGGAGTTTTGCCCTCCCTGTACCCCACTTTTCCCTCTTCTCTGTGGCTTGGAATGCAAGCAAAGTGGTGAGCACAGATATACTTACCCAGACTTTTACATGAGAGAGAAATAAACCTCTTTTATTTAATTCACTGTTATTTTAGGTCTGTCAGAGGAAACAAATTAATTACCTAATATATATATTAATGTGATATACTTCATAGTATAGTTAAGCAGTGTCTTAAGGAATAGAAACTTGCTTTAACAAACCATAAGTAAATGTTTTTATTGTAAGAACCTGGGATATCTCCTGGACTCAATTGCAGGAAATAATCGGTTTTTGCTTGCCCCCTGTCTCAGAATTGCTTCTCTCTAAGTGACTTTCAAATTTCTCACTCATTTACTTGCAGGTAGTGTGTTATGGCTGCTTCAAAATAGCCCCTGAGTTTACAAGACCTCTAATCAGCTCTCCGTAGCTAATTACTGCCTTGGTCTCTTAGTTTGAATCCCTATCTCCCAGAAAGAATATGATAGGTCCAGCTTTGGCCAGGGGTTTTTCTCCGGTCCAGTAAGCCATGGCCAAGGGGCAATGTTGCATGGTATGTATGACTGGCTTCTGGCACCATGAGTGGAATCTATTTTATTTTATTTTTAAAAGAAAGGAGTATAGGGCTGGCCGAGTGGCATGTTGGTTAAGAGCTGACTTGAGACGCCAGCTCTGAGCATCAGGGCACCAGTTCGGATCCCACATGAGGGTCAGTGATGCTGCGCCCTCTACAGCTAAGATGGTGAACAACAGCTTGACCTGGAGCTGGGCTACCGTTGAGTTGCCGGCAACGGTGTAGGCTGCAGTGGGGCTGCAGTGAGCTGCCGTACGCTACCGTGAGTGGCTGGCAGCCGGTGTGAGTGGCTGTCCAGAAGCCGGCGAGCGACTGCCTCACCCGGGAAGAGCGCAATGATAATACCAACATGGGCCAGTGAAGCGACGTCCTCCACAACTAGACTAAAGAACAAAAAGACAGCAAAAACTTGTCTGTTCCCCTTCCCCGAATTCCCCAGCACTGTTCCCCTCCCCCAGTTCCCCAATAAAATCTTTAAAAAAAAAGGTAATGGCTTCAGGTAAAAGTTCTGTGAGTTTTGTTCTTTTTTTTTCCTTCTTCTCCCTCTTCCCGCCCCCCGTTTCATTTTGGTATCTTTCATTAGTGCTTCAGAAAAATCCAAGTTAAAGTGAGATGTGTGAAACTAATCCTTTTATTTCTGATTGACCATTAAGATGCTTTATTTGAAACAAAAAAACTTCTGACAACTAATTTTATTTAAGTTTAAGGATTATGGTATTTTTAAAGACTGGGGTGGGGGAAAGGATGGTATATGAAAAGTAGGCCATAAGGGAACTTTGATTCTAATGAAATAAAATCTCTACAGATTAAAATGATCATTTTTTGTTCCCTTGATGGTATCAGTCTAGATTTTGTCCTTTTTTAGCTGAGCCATCCTGCCACCTGTTGACAGCTCAGCTTGGGCCGGGAATCAAACCCGATTTTGTCCATTTTTATAAGTATTTTCTGGCAGTGATTATTCACTTCATGGTCAAGTTTGGTAACAAAAAAATGGTAAGGGTATGATATGTGTTCATTATTTTCCTGACTAGCCCATTTTCATCTCTGCTGCCACTACCTTAATTAAAGTCCACTTCATCTCTCACCACACTTTTTGCAATAACATCCTAATTGTTTTGCTAGTCTCCAAGCTTCTACCTTTTCAGACCTCCATCCCCAATCCCCTGCCACAATGCTTTCTGATTTACAAGTTTAGTAGTGTCACTGAACTTAGAAACTTTCAATAATTTCTAATGCCTAAGAATTAAAATGTACACATTATAATATTACAATCGAGGCCCTTTTACAGCATGTTAATTGTTGAAGTGACTTGCCCAAGGTCACAGAGTTAGTAGCAGAAGAAGGTAAAGGTGGAAATGTGTTTTGCTGCACAGAAGAAATACAGGACTGTGAAAATGAAATCCCTGCTCCTAGGGACCTTACTTAATCGAAAGGCAATTCAGGCAGATAGGCGATTCAAGGCTTAGGTATTGACTAGTCCAAATTTAGTATTGGAAAGAACATAAGATAGTGAATGAATTTCTAATCAGATGTCGGCTATTAATCTTATTGAGGTTCCCTTGTATATACCAAGCTGTTTTTCTCTTGCTGCTTTCAAGATTTTCTCTTTGTCTTTCAGCATTTTGACTATGATATGTCTGGGTGTAGATCTCTTTGAATTCATTCTACTTGGAGTTAACAGATTTGAGCTGTTTAGATGTATAGGTTAATGTTTTTCATCAAATTTGGAGAGTTTTCTGACATTTCTTCAATATTTTTTCTGTTCCTTTCTCTCTTTTCTACTTTTGGTATTCACATTATATGTATGTTGATTTGTGTATTAGTCTGGGTTCTGCAGAGAAACAGAACCAATAGGGGACAGAGAGAGAGAGAGAGAGAGAGAGAGAGAGAGAGAGAGAGATTGATTGACTGATTGATTGATTGATTTTATTATAAGGAATTGAAGCATGGGATTGTAAAGGCTGAGAGGTCCCAAAATCTGCAGTCTGAAGGCCTGAGAAGAAGGAGAGCAAATTGTGTAAGTTCCAGTCCAAGGCAGAAGATGTACCTCACTTGAAGACCAGACCACCAGGCAGAGAGAGCAAATTCTCTCTTGCTCAGCCTTTTGTTGTATTCAGGTCCTCAATGGATTGGATGAGGACTATCCACATTGAGGAGGGCAATCTGCTTTACTCACTCTACAGATTCAAATATTAATCTCATCCAGAAACACTCTCAGAGACACACCCAGAATAATGTTTAACTAATTATCTTGAGGGCCAGTCAAGTTGACAGACAGACTTAACCATCACAGTGTACTTAATCACGTCCCACATTTTTCTGAGGCTTGCTTTGTTTTCTTCATTCTTTTTTCTCTCTGTTCTTCAGATTGCATAATCTCTATCAGTCTATCTTCACATTCACTGATTCTATCTTCTGCCAGCTGAAATTCACTGTAGAGCCCTCTCATGAGGTTTTAAAAGTAAACTTCGTAATTTGGAGTAGTTTTCAGTTCACAGAAAAATTACAAATAGTAGAGAAAGTTCCCATATACCCCAGCACTCAGCTTCCTCTATTATTAACAGCTCACATGGTACATTCATTACTAATTAGTAAACCAATATCAATACCAATAGTTGATTACCGATATTATTATTGAAGTCCATGCTTTATTCAGATTGCCACAGTTTTTACCTAATGTCCTTTTTCTGTTCCAGGGTCCCATCCAGGATACCACATTACATTTAGTTGTCATGTCTCCTTAGGCTCCTCTGGGCTGGTACAGATTCTCAGACTCTGTTTTTGATAGCCTTAAACGTTTTGAGTAGTACTGGTTAGGTATTTTATAGAATGTCCTTCAGTTGGGATTTGTGTGATGTTTTTCTTGTGATTAGACTGATGTTGTGTGTTATGGGGAGGAAGACTACAGAGGTGAAGTACCATTTTCGTCACATCATATCAAGGGTACATACTATCAACATAATTTATCACTGTTGTTAATCTTGATCATCTGGCTGAGGTGTTTGTCCGGTTTCTCCACTATAAAGCTGTTCCCTTCCCTGCTTTCCATACTGTCCTTTTTGGAAGAAAGTCACTGCGCACAGCCCACACTGAAAGAGTTTATTCCACCTCCTTGAGGGTAGAGTATCTACATAAATTATTTTAAATTCTTCTGCATGGGAGATTTTCCAGTCTTCTCCATTTATTTATTCAGTCATTTATATATATTATTATGGATTTATGGAATATTTATGCTCTGGGTTATAATCCAAATTCAATACTACTTTATTTTGTTTCTCAAATTGTTTCTGCTTTGGCCATTGAGAGAGTCCTGTCAGTTGCCTCCTGTGCCACTTGAACATAACCCATCCTTTTTGTTTGTTTTAAAGATTTTATTGGGGAATTGGGGCAGGGGAACAGCCAAGTTGTTGTCCTTCAGTCTTAATTGTGGAGGGCGCAGCTAGCTCAGCTCCAAGTCTAGTCGCCATCCGGCCGCCTGTCGGCAGCTCGTGGCTGTTTAGCTCAAGATGTTGTGTTCAATCTTAGTTGCAGGTAGGTGTAGCCCACCATCCCATGCGGGAGTCGAACCGGCAACCTTGTTAGAAGCACGTGCTCTCACCACCTGAGCCATCCTGACACCTGTTGGCAGCTCATCTCGGGCACAGCTCACTGGCCCATGTGGGAATCAAACCGGCGGCCCTGTTGCTCAGAGTTTGCACTCCCAAGCCAACTGAGCCAGTTGGCCAGTCCTTTGTTTTCTTTCTGAACACTTCCTTTTTAGTATTATAAGATGCTCTCTTGTATATTTCTTACTGCAGTCCTAGAATCAGCCATTTCTCCAGAGAGCCCTGGTTCCTTTTTTTGGAGAATGATATTAGAAACCAGAATCTGGGTGCTAGGTGTATGCTATTGAATTTTTCAGTGTGGTGATTGTACTTTTCTACTCCAGGATTTCTATATGGTTCAATTTCTAGTATTTCCAGCCTACTTTGCCCAATGAGTGAGGGTTGATTGGAGGCAGGGAGCCGCAGTTGTCTCCGTGGTGTGTCCCTGTAGTAGAGTGTCTACACCATGGAGTTGCGGGTTAGGAATGAGAAATGCTGACCACCTTCTGCTCGCAGGGAGAAACTGGCACCCTAGATGGGGGGGGGGGTTTGAGATGGTGCCCTGGCATCTTGGCTCCACCCTCCTGGAGTAGAGCTGAGGGTTGGATGGAGTAAGGAAGTGGCTGGCTCATGGCTCAAATGCCAAGGATTTGTTGTTCTTATCAAGAGTCAGCAGATTTTCTTGAATAAATGTTTCTGTAGTTTTCATATGCCTTTAAGATAATTTCGAGAGACTGTAAATAGTTGTTTTTTTAAAATAATTGTTACCAGTTAAGATTGTTTTGCTGGGAAAGAAGGTCCACGTGGAGCTCTTCACACTCTTTACCAGAAGTGCTTTTCCCTTTTTTTTTTTTGGTTTAATTTTGTTGTAATAAAGTATCACTTATGGAAACAGGGTTAGGAAAAGGTATTTCACCAATTCTAAATAATATTTTTTATTGCTCCTATCATGTTTTATCTTTTGATAATAATTAATTGGTAGCACTTTTCTTTAGAGTTTAGACTTTGAGAGTTACCTCTTCTGTCTGTATTTTATCTTTTTAAGAATGAAGCCTCATTTTGTTTTCTATAACTCAGGCAGAATACAGTACTTCCATTTGTAGTCCTCTAACTATACCTGTTGGGTGTGTCTTGTTTCTCTGGTTTCTTTCATGTAAACTTTTAGTGCTAAAGGTAATTGAAGTGCATTTGCTTTTCCTCCAAATGAAATGCTTTATGAATATACCTTAGCAGTTCTGCTTGTAGATGCTCTTTGATTTATCAATTCTTGTTTTTGTCTTGGTACAACAGGAGGCATTTTACTTTACACAGTTAGTTGAAGGTATTTTTTTTTTACTTATATGACTCTGTAATTATCAGTACAGTAGTTCCCCCTAATCCATAGTTTCACTTTTCCACAGTTTCAGTTACCCACGGTCCAAAAATATTAAACGGAAAATTCCAAAATGTGTATTTCACAATAAAAAAATATTTAAAAAAATTCCAGAAATAAACAATTCATAAGTTTTAAACTGCACACCATTCTGAATAGTGGGATGAAATCTCACGCTGTCTCACCTGGGGACCCGTCAGTCATCCCCTTTGTCCAGTATATACGCCATACATGCTACTTGCCCGTTAGTCACTTAGTAGCCATCTCAGTCGTCAGATTGACCGTAGCTGTATCACAGTGCTTGTGTTTAAGTCACCTTTATTTTACTTAATAATGACTCCAAAGCACCAGAGTAGTGATGTTGGCAATTCATATATGTATGCCAAAGAAAAGCCACAAAGTGCTTCCTTTAATTGAAAAGATGAGTACAGTATAATATTTTGAGAGAGAGATACCACATTCACATAACTTTTATTAAACTATATTGTTATGAATGTTCTATTTTATTATTTATTGTTGTTAATCCCTTACTGTGCCTAATTTATAAATTAAACTTTATCATAGGTATGTATGTATAGGAAAAATAGTATATATAGATTTTGGTACTATCTGTGGTTTCAGGTATCCACTGCCGGGGGGGGGGTCTTAGAACGTGTCCCCATCAGATAAGTGGGGACCACTAATGTTGATAGCACAATGAAATTTCAGAAGTGGTTCTGAATTTATCATAGATCTAAATTATTGAGGCTGAGTAGACAGATTTCCAATGATATTGTTTGAATAAAATAACACTGCTTTGCAAATACTTTGTCATTGATTGGCTTGGCAAGACTAAAATATTACTTGCTTTAAAAATGTTTTTGTTTACTTTAATAAAAATATTAGTACTCTTAGAAATGCTAATGACGTTTCATAAATCCTTTTGGGTCTTGACGTAAATTACTTGTCTCATTTGGGAATTCTCTTTAAGTGCAGCTTCATAATTGAGGTAAGTCCCACTTTCTGGAGGTATTAGCCTTTATTTCCATTATCTATTGTATTAAGTTAGTGTTGTTATTTAATTACTAATAATAGTCGTTTTATATTATGTGGCTACTATGCATGAAAGACTTTATTCATATAACCTTGAATCCTCAGCAAGAGCTTATAAATAGGTAGTATCAGTCCCTCTTAGTGAATGAGAAAATAGGCTGCAGGAGGTTAAATAACTTGCTCATGGTCACATAATTGTAAGGGTTGACACCCAGATGTATCAGTATCCTCAGAAGAGTAGAAACAGGGGTCCAGGTAGAGTAAGGGTTTGTGCCAACAAGCAGTGTGCGCTGGGCCTGATTGTTCATTGTCTTAATTGGTCTTAGATTGTTTAAAAAAAAAAAAGATTTTTTAAAAATCTTTTAAGGAGGACGTATTAAACTGTTGAAGCTAGAAGAAAATTTTCTTTTGACTTAAAATTTTAGGATATACTATATTAGTATATGTTAGCATAGACGGGCCTATGTTTGATTATAGCAATATTTAAATTTGGAATGTGTGTGAGTTTCTTTAAGATCCTGTGTCTGTGATTAAGTAAACTGGGAGTTATTTCAAAGAAAGCGATGATACCGTGCTGAGGACACCAGGAAGCTGCCTAGTGTCCCCAGCTTCTCTGTTGGGAAGCGGGGGAGGGGAGAGGCTGAAGGGCTCCTCAGTCAGGCCAGGGCTGAGCTCCCCACTGAATCCCCAGTTTCAGTGAGCAGTGTGCTGATACATCCAATACTCAAGGCAGAAACTTGGTAATTCTCTAGGCTTCTCCATTTCTCATTTGTCAACTGTTTTTCATTTGCTGTGTCTTGAGTATTTCTCCTAACTATCTGTCTGCCTTTCTGTGTTCTCACTGTTGCTATTTTGAGATTTTCATCATTTTGGGCCTGGCCTCTGTCAATCAGTAGCTTGCTTTTTTTTTTTTTAAGGTTTTTATTGGGGAATTGGGGGATGGGAACAGTGCTGGGGAATTGGGGAAGGGGAACAGACAAGTTGCTGTCATTTTGTTCTTCAGTCTAGTTGTGGAGGACAGACTTCTTGTAAAGCAGTGGAACCCTTTCTTCAGATTCAGGGGAAACATACCTGTGGCGTGGCATCCAAGGCCTTTTCTGATTTAGTCCCAGACTCCTTTCTTGATGTTTAAAACCTGTGCCCTGGATTTCAGAGAAGCTGAACGACTTGGTGTTTCTAATACTCCTTGGTGGGTTTTTGTTTGTTGTTTGTTTGTTTGGTGTTTTGCCTGTTTTAGCACAAACTTTTCCTAAAAAAACTGAGTGCCTTGACCCTTTTGTCTATCTGATATTCAGTTCTTGTCTCCAGAAAGTCACGTGAATCTCCTAAGTTATGATAAGAATGTCTTGTGTGTACTTATGAGGTGACTCCTGCCAGAGGCCCCTACATAACTGCAGGATAGGGCCTGGTCCCTGGAAGGAACAAGTCATGATTAGGTTAGAACTGTCTGCCTCCTCCCATCCCTGCCTCTGGGGAGGGGAGCTGGGGCTGGA
This sequence comes from Hipposideros armiger, assembly GCF_001890085.2. Classification (NCBI taxonomy): domain Eukaryota; kingdom Metazoa; phylum Chordata; class Mammalia; order Chiroptera; family Hipposideridae; genus Hipposideros; species Hipposideros armiger. The sequence continues at coordinate 3,715,171 of NW_017731363.1, forward strand.
GTTCGAGTTCAATTACCAATGACTAATGACTTAATCCAGTTGATGAAACCTCCATAAAAACCCCCACTCAGCAGGGTTTGGGGAGCTTCTGGGTTGGTGAACACATGGAGGTGCTGGGTGGGCGGTGCACCCTTAGAGGGCATGGAAGCCCAGCGCCTCCCTCCCCCGCATACCTTACCCTGTGCATCTCTTCCATTTGGCTCTTCTGTGTTGTATCCTTTGTATTAAACTGGAAATGGTAAGTCAAGCATTTTCCTGAGTTCTGTGAGTCATTCTACGGAATTAATGAAACCTGAGGATGGGGTTATGGGAACTCCTGATTTTTTAGCCAAGTCAGACAGAAGTGCAGGTGGCCTGGGGACCGAGGACTGGTGACTGGCCTCTAAAGTGAGGGAAGTCTTGTGGGACTGAGCCCTTAAACCTGTAGAATCTGATGTTAACTCTGGATAGTCAGTGTCAGAACAGACTGTAGGAAACCCAGTTGGTATTGGAAAAGAGGCCATGTATTTGGTGTCAGGGACACTTAACCCCAGTTTACAAATGGAAAACCAATGCTTCAAGAGACTGCCCAGCTCAACATTAAGTTAGTATGTGGGAGGAGAGCTGTAACTCAAAAGTTCTCTTAACCATGTCTTGGTGTTTTTTTTCTTGTATTTTTTTAACTGTAATTTCCTTGAGGGAAAGAACCTATCTATCTTTTCTTTTAACATATTACCCTTTTATTATTAGTCATATGTTCAAATCTCTTTTGAATGCTTTCATCAATTAATAGCCTTGATGAAATTGCTTGTAATTTTGACTGCCTTTTGTTTGGTCAAAGGAATGTTACTTACCCGTCTAGACTTGTCAGGGCAAACAGCTGAGGAAGTGCAAGATCTTGAGCTTGATTTTCTTCAGTTCTTTCTATATTTTAAATAGGACACAAATATCTCTGTAAATAAAAATAACTTTTTCCCAACCCATTTGGAAAATATCCCAGACTCCTCTTCAGCCTTGCAAAGTTGCTGCTGTCTAGTCATTATTACTATTTGTTTTTGCCTTTAACATAGTGATCCACCCAGGAATAGCTTAATCACCAGATGTTTGGCCAGCAATATTCCTCTTATTCAGGTTTTACAGTTTTTCTGAAATAGGCTAAAAGGTAATCACTCCATTCCTTACCTTGTTCTAAGATGATTTTACGCAATCATTCTTGAAACTTACCTTGGTAAGTGATTCGGAACCTAATGAAAAGAGGGAGGGGAGGGTATGTATATTTTATATCAGTCCCCTATGAATTGACATTTATTGAAGATTTTGACACTTGTTTCAGTTTGAGATGTTTCAAGTGTTTAGAAATGAAATTGTGGGACTTGAAAGCTAGAAGGTACCTTAGACATCATCCAACAGAAGAGCCTTATTTTTAACTGAGGTAATGAAAGTTGTCAAGGTCAACCATAAATCTGATACTTTGGCTTGGTGAGAGAAACCCAAGTTTCAGAATCTCTCTGATATAAATATGGAAACATGATAAGAAGGTCAATTTGTGACAGCATTAATACTGTTTTAGCCTGGAAGCAGCCTTTACGAATTTTCCAGGTTATTGACAATTTGAAATCTCTTGATGTCTTCAGGACTAATAAACTCTACCATGTTGTTTTATACTTTTTAATTAGTGGATTTTCAAACTTCCAAAAAATAGCAATAAACTTCTTTTTTCAAATATAATTGTATGTAGAACCACAGTGTACAAAACAGATATGAGTGGTATTTAATTGGAATGCAGTTTTAAGTATAATTTTGATTTATTGGAAAATAAATCAGTGAGAAAACTTAAATTTGTGAAGTGCTGTATTAGAGTATATACATATTTCACTTCCAACTCTAGCTTAAAACAATTGAATGGATGTATCGTAATTAATTTAATCAGGCCCTTATTGATGTGTCTTTAGGTTGTTTCTATTCTTTTGCTTTTACAAACAGTGCTGCAGTGAATAATGTATGCTCTCCGTGTGTGTGTGTGTGTGTGTGTGTGTGTGTGTGTGTATGTAAATTCCTAGCAATGTAACTGCTGTGTCATTAGAATATGTTTGTTTTTCGTTTTGAAAGATGTCATCAAATTGGCTCCCAAAAATCAATATACATTGCCACCAGCAGTGTATGGGCAAGCTTAATTGCCTCACACTCTCATCAGCATGCTATGTTAATTTTGGTCTTTGCTAATCCGAAAGATTGTATCTCAGTGTAGTTTTAATCTTCAGTTTTTATTATATGTAATAAAGTTGAGTATTTATATGTGTGAGCCATTTGTGTTTCCTTTTCTGTGAACTATTTGTTTATATCACTTTACCCATTTTAAAAATTGGGTTTCTACCCCTCTTATTAAGCAGTAGGAACCTTTTATGTGTTAGGATAGTAACTCTTTGTGATACAAGTTGCAGATTAGAGTATTTCCCTCACTATATTTCTCTTTTCCCTTTGGTTTTTGCTCTTTTCATTTCTATGGATATCTAAACTCAAACTTAACATGGCTCAAATGGAAGCCTGGGTTTCCTCCTTCCTCCCTTAACCTGTTCCTCTCATAGTCTTCCTCACACCAAGAAGCAGCAACTTCCATCTACTCATAGCCCAAGCCCCAAACCAAGAAGTTTTCCTTGATTTCTCTTTTCCTTGCTTCCCATCTCTAATCCATCCCCAGTTATATTGGCTTTCCTTCCAAATGTATCCTGAATCTATCAATTTCTCCTCATATCCACCAATTTAGTCTATCCTTCCCTTGGCTGGCTGCAGTGACTTCCTAGTTTTTATGCCTTCAAACTGACATCTCTCCTTCCAGGCACCGAGCCATTCTCTACTCTGTAGCTTACATGATCTTTTCTTTTTTTTAAATTTTTCGATTACAGTTAACAGTCAATATTATATTAGTTTCAGGTGTACAGCATAGTGGTTAGACATTCATATAATTTATGAAGCGATGATCCCCCTGGTACCCACCGGAGATCATACATAGTTATTACAATATTATTGACTATATCATAATAGCTTATATGATCTTTTCAAAATGCAAATCATCATGGGCTGGCCAAGTAGCTCAGTTGGTTAAGAGCTTGCTCAAGAGTTTGAGCTCTGAGCAACAGCTGTTCGATGCCCAGCCTGGACCGAGCTAAGCAGCCGCTGAGCTGCCAACAGGTGGCAGGAAGGCTCAGCTTAAAAAAAAAAAAAAAGCAAATCATACCACCCTCTGGCTCCTCCATTGGCTCCTTATGGCTTATGATAAAGATAAAACTACTTAAAATATCTCAGCCTACTATTTTTCCAGCTTCACCTTGTACTAGGTTATTAACCACCCCACCCCAACCACCTTTGCTTGTTTTGCATCTGCCATGTTCGCTCCTGACTTGGGACTTTCGCATAAATCATCCTCTCCCGGAGTATCCTTCCTTCTCCATAAGTTTATGTCTAATTGTCCTACAGATCTCAGCTTTCTTTGGAAGAGCAAACCCTCCCTAATTAGGTGGAAAACTTCTTGTTACAAGCCCTCATAGCACCTTATATCTTTTTCATTGCACTTATTTTTACAATTTTATACTTACCGTGTGATTCTTTGATAAACTCCATGAGATAAGAGGTCTTGTCTGTTTCCTTTACTGATATGTCCCCAGTGTCTGTCACAGTGCCTACATGCATGTAGTTAGCCCTCAAGACATATTTATTAGATAATTGCTTAATTACAAGTTAGAAGGTTTACAGAAGGTACTGTTTTTACCCTTTCCAAAAAATGACTACATTTGCTCTTGGCCAGCCTTTGTTCTCATCTTCTTTTCCCTATGACATTCCCAAGACCACTAAGGTTCAGCAATCTCATCTCCAAAGTCTTAATGCATTATAGGGATAAAATGTGTCTAGGCCCATAACCTTGAATTCATTTTATGCCTGTAGGTATTCTTTAATAGTCTTGGACGTCAGTTCCTTCTAGTCTTTTTTTTTAAAAGATTTTATTGGGGAATTGGGGGAGGGGAATAGTGTTGGGGAATTGGGGAAGGGGACCAGCCAAGCTGTTGTTCTGCAATCTTCATTGTGGAGGGTGCCAGTCGCCATCTGGCTTCCCGTCGGTAGCTTCATTTAAAATAGAGGATAAAGGGCCGGCTGAGTGGCTCAGTTGGTTAAGAACTCGCTCAAGAGTTTGAGCTCTGAGCAACAGCGGTTCGAGTCCAGCCCGAGCTGAGCAGCCACTGAGCTGCCAACAGGTAGCAGGATGGCTCAGCTAAAAAAAAAAAAAAAAAAAAAAAAAAAAAAAAAAAGAGAGATTTAAAATAGAGGATAATACTTTAGACCACATTTTCTGACTCACACCAACAGAAAAAAATCTTAGGTGGTCTCTACCTTCTGTTAAATTTTAAATTCAGTTATTTAGAATTTGGAGATCAGAACAAATGGCCCTATAGAAACCATAGAAAACTTGATACATTTTCATGCAGGTGCCTTCAAAACCTTCTAAACTGGGCAGGCTTGGGATGCCAGAGGGCCCCGGTTCAGATCCCACATATGAGGGCCAGTGACACTGCCCTCTACAGCTAAGATGCTGAACAACGGCTCAACCTGGAGCTGGGCTGCCTGCCGTGAGTCGCCGGTGACAGCGTGGGCTGCAGCCCCTGTGGCAGTGGGTTGCCATGGGCTACCGTGTGTAGCCAGCAGCCAGCATGAGCCGCCAGCAGCCGCAGTGAGCGGCCGCCCAGAAGCCGGCCACTGATCTGCCTCGCCCGGGAAGAGTGCAATGATGGTGCCAACTTGGGCCAGTGAAGCGACATCCTCCACAACTAGACTGAAGAACAAAATGACAGCAACTTGTCTGTTTCCCTTCCCCCAATTCCCCAGTGCTGTTCCCATCCCCCAATTCCCCAATAAAAATCTTTATAAAAAAAAAGAAAAACAAAAAAACCGTCTAAACCAATAGTGTATCTTAAATAGTACAGTATTAGTATGAATCCTGAATTTCTCTGGTCCCAACTTCGCACTGAAGGGAAGCAGAGTTTGTCACCCAAAAATATGCCTTTTGGGATATTGACTTTAAACTGGTTATTAAGGAGCAAAAGGCTCAGGAAAAACCTTTGACCTTACCCTTAACTGCCTAAAAGGAATTTAGGTAGAGGCCCTGCTCCAGGCAGGGAGATGTTATCACAGATCACTAACTACAGTTTCATATAAACTAGTGTGTGACAGGCAGAGAGGAGCCTAGCAAGGCCCATTTGTTCAAATCCTTTCTGTGTCCCATTGTTCAAGATGGCTCAGCAAACATCTATTTACCAAACATTTACTTTTCTGCCTCTGTGTGACTTGCCTTCCTATCCCATGAAGTCCCCCAAACAACACCCCCTCCTCTTCTTCTTAGCTCAAGATGATACATAAGCCTCAACTGCCCAGTCTGTCCTGGGGTCTCATTATGGCACCCCCGAATGTGCATTCATATAATAAACTGGTAATTTCCTCCTGTTACTCTGTCTTTGTTAATTTGATTAATAGCCCAGCTAGAAGAACTTAAAGAGGTGGGAAGAAAATGATTTTTTTTAGCCCCTACAGTTCTTTCCAATCTAAACCCTGAGGCCCTCAGATTCTCAGGGAGGAGTGGGTGTTGAATAGTGTTGGCAGTGCTGGGGAAAATATCAAGTAGCCGGGTAGGAGATACATCCAGTTGGTATTGGGTTTCCTTCCTTGTGGAAGGATTCTAAAGGTAAAGGATGGGAAGGCAAGCTACATGTTTGGTAGTTTGAAATTTTTCTGCTATTAGATTGTGTATATGTGTTACTCATGGTAGCCAACTATCAGTTTGATTTAATAATGGAAACTGAATTATAGAGAATGGATTTATAAATCAAATTATTCTCCGCTGTTGAGGGAATGAAGCGTAATGAAGATCCTATTAATAATGGGTCAGGTGGTGCCATCTAGGAAGAAAACTAGGTAGGAGTGCATTATCTCCTCGCCTAGATTCAGCATGGAGAATTCTCTACAAGAGAGTAATTAGGATGTTTTTTCACAAGGCTGTACTTTCCATAAAAATGGTTTCCTTCCATACATGGATCACAGGTTTTAAGATGCTTTCAAGCCATTTGATCTCTTATTATAACAAGTTTTGTCATGTACCAAATCCATTCCTGTGCAATTTTCAGTGACAAAATGGTTTTCACATTTGTATGCGTAAAAACAATGCCAGAAATGAAAACAAAACTCATGAGTCAACTGATTTTACACTCTTTGGGAAGAAGAAAAGATCTGTTGAGATGAAGATTATAATTTCAGCAACAAAGGAAACATTCAAGTCCCAGGCAGCTCTTAAATTCAATACTAATAATATATGAAATAAATTATAAGCCTTGCATTTCTTTCAGTTCTTGTAGGTACCTGCTTACTTGCCAGTGCAGAGACACGATTGCTTAATTCTAGGTGAATTTCTTAGTGCAAGACAAATCCACTTTAAAATGCCTTCTATCTGTTTATGAAGTTAATGGTTAGTAATCAAAAATTGAAACGCTTTTGAGAGATTCTTAAAACCTTCACGTTGGCAGGGAACTTAGAGCACATTGAGCTTAGTCTCCGACTCGACTACCATGGCCAGACTGCTTCCAGTGGCGTCTTCCCACCCTCTTTTGGTCTCCCTATTGTCTGAGATGCTTCAGATTACAGGTCTTTTCTGTGCTTGAATTTATCAAGTTCTGTAAGATTCTTCGTACTGTCTCAAATATTCTTCTCACATCCCTGCTCTCAAGGCTTGCTTCTTTATGTTAAACAGATTTCATTAGAATCTTACCTCCCCAGACAGGCCTTTTTCAGACCACCCTATCTAAAGGACCCCTCCTCAATTGCCATAACTTTCTATCATAAGACTTTTTTTTCCTTGGTAATCCCTGTCACTGTTGCAGGGGTGGAAAAAATTTCCCTTCTTCCCTTCTATCTAGGTTCATTGGCTAGTCTAATAATGAAATTGACATAAGACAGATTAACAGGAGAAAAACATTTAATTTCGTAGGTTTGGGGCCCCATAAGTATATACTAAGATTCAAAGAGCAGCCTGGTAGTTGAAGCTTATATTACTTCCTGGGCTAAAGAAAGGGATCGGGGTCTGGAGGTACAAAGGGGAGGAAGGCCTTTCACAGGAAGGCCAGAGGAGGTGTTTGGAAAACAAAAGGTGCTTTGTTATGCAGATAGAAAAGGTATCTCTGGTAATAGCTCTCTTCCTGGTGCAGGCCCCACTTCCAATGCAAATTTAGGCAATTGAAGGGAAGGGGGGAGGTAACAGCCTTTTTTGAATCTCCTGGAATTTGATTGCTTTTAGCTCAAAATAATAATGCCAAAGAGACATATTTTGGTGTAGCAAATCTGCTCCCCTTCACTGGAATGAGCCTGTTGGTCTGTTTATTGCCTGTCTCCCCTCAGGAGGCTCCATGAGAGCAGGGACCATGTCTGTACTGTTTCCTGCTATATCCCGAAGCATCTATAAGTTGGCTGGTCCACTGTACAAATCTGACAGATATTTATAGGATGCATGAGTAACCATTAATGGTCCATTGATATCCAATCACTACTGAGCTGAAGTCTGTCTCCTTTCACTCCTACCACTGATCTTAGTTCTTTCCTCTGAAATGACTGAAATCACCTGCTCCGCTCCCTCTTTTTCAAAGTCTTCAGACATTTGAATGTCAGTCATCCATCTCTCATTGAGGCCAAACTCACCCAGTTTTCTCACCAGCTCCTTATCTGGCATGGACGTGGTCAGCATCCAGGTTATCCATCACAGGAAGTTGGGGTTTTGTAGATACCCAGCATGAGACACAGTACATTTTGTGGAGCCTGAGAGAGAGAGAGTTCAATCACACTTTTTTGGTCAATGTTTATCTTTGATAAAAACAATGTTTTACCTCCATATAAATGACCAAGGAGCTACTTATATATGATATCATCAGAATTGCTCTTTGAGTTCTTAAAAACTTGTTTTATTGTGGAATATAACAACATAGAAATACATAAAACATATACTCCAGTTGATATCTATTGATCATCACTCAAGTCCAGAAAGAGCATTTTCAGTGTCCCAGAAAGCCTTCCTATGTATCTCTTCTCAATCTCAACTCCTCCCTGGAAGTAATTAATATCCTGATTTTATTTATTTATTTATTTATTTATTTATTTATTTATTTATTTTTATTGGGGGAAGGGGAGCAGACAAGTTGCTGTCGTTTTTGTTCTTCAGTCTAGTTGTGGAGGACGTTGCTTCACTGGCCCAAGTTGGCACCATCATTGCACTCTTCCCGGGGGAGGCACATCAGTCGCCAGCTTCTGGACGGCCGCTCATAGCGGCTGCTGGATGCTCACGGTGGCTGCTGGCCACTCATGCTGGCTGCTGGCTACACACGGTAGCCCATGGTAACCCACTGCAGCAGGGGCTGCAGCCTACGCCGTCACCGGCGACTCACTGCAGCCCAGCCCCAGGTTGAGCTGTTGTTCAGCATCTTAGCTGTGGAGGGCAGTATCACTGGCCCTCATATGTGGGATCCGATCTGGGGCCCTCTGGCATTCCAAACCAGCTCTTAACTAATGCGCCACTCGGCCTGCCCAATATCCTGATTTTTATAAGAAACACTTCCCTGGCCACTTTGATAGATTTACTACTTATATGCATACCTAAACAATATAGTTCAGCTTTGCCTGTTTTAAAACTGTATATAAATGAAATGATGCTGTGTATTAGTTTTCTGTTTTGTAATGAATTACCACAAGCCTCTCCGCTTCAGACAGCACCGTATATCATTCGCTCACAGTTCTTTCAGTAGGTCATGGTGCGGCTGGGTTTTCCGCTCAGGATAGCATAAGTCTGAAGTCAACGTGTTGGCTGGACTGAGTTCTCTTTTTCCCTTGATTAGTTCCAAATTTGATTTCCAAGGTCCTGCTTTTTTTTATCTCTTTATTGGTGGGGGTGGGGGTGTCCCTGTACCTTTCTAGGCACTTTCAGCTAGTCTAATGCTTAAATCTACATGAGACAGATTCACAAGAGAAAATAACCAAATTTAATTACATACGTATGTATGGGGACCACACACACAGGACAGGTTCAGAGGCAGAAAGGTAAAATGAGGTGTGTATCGGTTGGCAACCTGAGCCAAGGAATGAGGTTAGATGCCTTGGGGTTTCAGAGGGGAGGAGGGTCATTTGTGGGAATTTACAGTCAGAGCAGATGTTCAGTAATGAAAAGGTTGCCTTGCCCTATAGATAGGTCATAAAACGTTATTTCTGGTGCTAACTCTTACTATGCAAGGCCCCAAATTTAATTCTTTAAGGGAGAGGTGAGTTTCTCATGAGCCTGCGGGGTCTCTCTTGCCTTCAGCTCAAAATAATCCACACGCCAAAGTAGCACATTTTGGGAAGGCCTGTTCTGAACCCCTCCATGTATTTTCTAATTCATGCATTTCTGCTCTTAATTCTTTCTTTCTTTATGTTTTTTGTGCATTTATTTTGCTGGGGTTCTTTTAACCTCTTGAGGTTGATGCTTAGTTTATTAATTTTTGTTTTTTAAGTGTGTTTTGATATGCATATATAAGGCTCTCAGTTCCCCCCAAGAATTGCTTTAGTTTCTTCCCATAAATTTGTGTTTTTAAATGCCTTTTATGATGTCTTTGATGTATGGATTATTTAAGAATGTATTAATTTCCAAACATGAATATTTCGTAGTTATTTCTTTTGTGATTTATTTTGTGCATACTTGCATTGTGGAGAGAGAACATCCTTGGACTTCAGTCCCTGTAATTTGTTTTGAGTTGCGTTATGGCCTAGCACATTATCAGTTTTTGCAAATGTTCTGTATATGCTTGGGGAAAAAGAAAGATATTCTGCAGCTCTTTGCTACAGTTTATATGTTCATTTGGTTAAGTTTTAAAAATATGTTTAAAATCTTTTATATCCTGATATTTTTCTCTTTAAACTGTCCACCGAGTTCCTTTGCTGTTATTCTTTCAGTTCTAGAATTCCAATTTATTTTTACAAATTGGGTCCTTTACCTTTTGAACTTCCAGTTCTGTCAAAACGTTCAACCCTTGGGTGTTTATTAAATCAACCTTATAGTTCTATAGGCTATTCTTGATCTTTCTGGGTTATTTTCATTTGAGTTGCATCTGTTGGTTCTTGTTCATGGTATCTTATTATCTTGTGTATCTGACTATTATGTACTGCACGGTGGAAAGGAGAAATTACCTGTAGCAATATTGTGAGGCCTAGGTTGATGCTGTCTTCCTGCAGAGACTTGCTTTTTCCTTTTGCACATGCCCCCCACAACCTCCACCCCCTTGCTTCAACCAGACAGCTAGTGGCACTAGCATTCTGAATGTGGGACCACCTCAATCCAAGGTACACTTAGAAGTTTATTTTGGTCACCCAGATGACATCAAGTTATAATTCAAGTGTGTCCAAGGGCTGATTTCTTTCTGGTTCCCTTTATCCTGGGAGTATAGCTCTTTGAGGTTTCAGCTTCAAGTGAGTGGTGGCTTATCAAACTTTCTCCTTTTAAAACACTCTTGGGGCGGCAGGTTAGCTCAGTTGGTTAGAGCGCAGTGCTCACAACACCAAGGTTGCTGTTTCGATCCCCACATGGGTCACTGTGAGCTGCGTCCTCCACAACTAGATTGAAACAACTACTTGGAGCTGATGGGTCCTGGAAAAACACACTGTTTCCCAATTAAACAAAACAAAAAGCACTCTTGCCTTTGGCTTTTTTGCCCATGGATTTGTAAGGGTTTCAAGAGCAAGGCTGTTTTTCTCGGTTTTTTTCCCCCTGGATTTTGAAGTGCCAAAATGGGTTAAAGTCATTTTGGGTGGTTTGGACTATCTTGCTGGGTTCCCTTCTTTTGCTTTAATTTCAGCCAGGTAATTCTTTGCAATCTTGTTAAGTCTTTGGGGTTTTTAGGCTGTTTTAAAAAAGTATTCCCTCCAGCATTTGTTATTTGTCCTCAAATGGATAGTTCATCCAAGTTATTTTGTTACTTGAAGCTAAAATGTCTGCGTTTTTATGCCTTAAAAAATTAATCAGTGTTATTCACATAAAATTGTAGTTGTGAATGTAAGAACATCCTAGCCTATAGAAAAATTTATATGAGCCAAAAATTTGAGGACCTGCTTGGTAGCAAGATTTCAATGGATTGAGAAAATGCTCCAGAGAATGGCAGTTTTTCAGCTCATTTTGTACATTTAGAATCAAAGGAGAAAATGTAAGGAAGGTTACATGAAATCCACTGTTGGTAGATTTAGGAGGTGGGAAAAGCAAAGTGGGGAAATCTCTAGGATCGGATAAAAAGCAAAATGGAGAAACACACACTCCTTTTACATAGGTGGGTACAGGATGGTTAACATTTAACATTTACAGTAAATAGAGATGGTATGTGGGCAACTAGACAACAATGAGGGTTCTGTGGTCTTGTGCTCTGGTGTTCTGTGCTCTGATGCCTGCGGTTGTGCTTTGAGGGGTCTGGAAAAGAAAATTACTCTGACATGTCAAAGGTATGTTATCCTAGGTGCATAAGAACAATGAATGGGGCTCATTGAAGGTCAAGATTGACCTTTGCTAAGGAAGCTGCTGGCTGGGACGTGGGGAGGTGACTTTGGTCACTGAGCTTGTCAAGCCTGCCAGGTTAGCTCCCTGAGCTTGTCGGCTCTACTAAGTTGTGTCCTTTGTATTCATAGTTAAATCCAATTTGGCATAATTTCTTTTTCTCAGTATGAATACTGGTAGTTAAAAGACTGTTCTTGACACCTATATTATGTATTTACACATTTAAATTCTGAATCCCAGTTTGCTTTACTCAATTTTGATTTCCACAGAGAATAGGTGGGACCAAATGTTCTTCACACCGGGAGTGCCAAAAAAATGTATACACATGACTCGTATTCATCTTTGGTTGTCGGTATATATTATTACAATTTTAATCAGATATTTCCTCTCTTAAAATGTGTGTTCATTTTTTTGGCACCCTCTGTATATAGTCACGTACATAACTTTTGGGGTGCTGAGTCTTCATAGTGGGAATGATTAAGTTTTTATCTCTAGTTTCCTGTGAAATGAGCCATACCATTACTGGTAGAGAGGGGAATAGTTCAATGTTTCCTGGGAATTCTTCAAATCAGCCATAGAAGATGAAGGAATGATTCATTCTCAGAAAGCTCGGAGCATCTTTGACCTGGAATGTGACTGACTTAGATCATGTGGGTGGCTCCTTCTTCGTATTGATATTAATAGTTCACCTGAGATGGCATCGTTTTAGAGAGCCCTCTCTGTCTCAGGAATCATTCTTTCCCCACCTTTCAGAACATGTATCACTCTTGTATTTTAAGTCTAATAATCTTGTATTTTTTTCCTCCCTCAGCAAAATTTAAAGCTCTATGAGGGCAAGGATCTTGCTTAGCTCGTTCGCCACTGTCTTATGTGTCTTTAGTTACCTATTTCCTGAAACATGTTATGCAGTCAGTAATTGTTTAATAAATGAATTACTAGAATAAATATAAATTTCTACTGAAATTATAGCATTTTCTCTGAATGTCATCCTTTTAAAATTTGTGATTCCATTAAAGTTTTCTAAAATAAGGATAGTGTCTGCTTTCTCCTGACTTCCTTTTTTTTTTGAAAACATCTTTTGTAAATGTTGAATGAAAAAAATCAAATAATAAGAATCTGACCTAAAGTAAATGTTAGAATGACAAATCGAACAGAAAGGAGGTCAGTGTGGCTGGAGTGAAGCAAGCCCAGGGAGAAACTATTCCGAGATGATATCAGAGGAGGGGGAGGCTAAGGCCTTGGGGCGCATATGGACTTTGGCCTCACTCTTAAAGATAAGGGAGGCCAGGGAGAGTTTTGAGAGCAGAGCAGTGGCATGATCTGACTTATCCTCAAGACTCCTGTGTGGAGAACAGAGTGGAGGACGAGGTGAGTGTGGAGCTGTAGGGGTATTGAAGTATGGTCTACTTCTGGGCTCTCAACATCAGTTCCACTGGCTAATTTGTCAGTCTCTGTGCCAAGAGCACCTTGTCTTGATTTCTGTAACTCAATTCTAACACTCAGTATATTTGGTAGGGCCTCCTGCCGGATCCTACCTCAAGGCTGAGCCTTCTTTCTTTTCTTATGCAGAAGGGTACTTGGGACTCTGCTCTTCCGTATGCATTTTAGAATCAGCTTATCTTACTCACAAAACCCTGTTAGGATTTTGGTTAGAATTGCATTGACTGTATACGGTAATAATGGAGAAAATGGAGCCTTAAAATTGGGATATCTCCATTTATTTAGGTTATCGTTAATGCCTTTGAATAAAGGTATATAATTTGAATAGAGGTCTTGAATATCTTTTGTTATGTTAAATCCTAAGTGACTTGTTATAAATCTGATTTTTTTTAAAATTATACTTTGTTTCTTGTTAATGTTTACAAATGCAGTTGATATTTGTACGTTAAATTTATATTCAGCTACTTTGCTAGCACTTACAATTCTAATAATTTGTAAATTCCTCTGAATTTTCTTTGTAGACAATAATATCTATAAACTCTATTTTGTTTCCCTCTTTCCAATCCTATACTATTTATTTTCCCTTGTTTTACTGAGCTGGCTAGAGCCCACTAGGACTAGGATAATGTCTAATATGTTAATAAGCATTAAGAGTAGGATTTCTTGTCATATTCTTAATATTTAACGGGACTTTGTCTAATATTTCACATTTAATGATGTGGGGTTTTGTCAGATACTTTTATAAGGATATGAACATTTTAAAAGCATTTAATTATGGACATATTACGCTTTAGAAATCTTGTATCAGTTTACATTCCTACCATCAGCTACAAAAACATTTCTTCTTGTTAATATTTATCCACACACATGGGGTACTCATATTTTTTAAGTTTCAAATTTCATAGCAAAGAAAATTTCTTTATTGGTTTTTATTTTGTTAAACCAATATTTTGTGTTGATACAGATATTCTTCTTAAAGATAGGATAGATAGGTTTTTTTGTGGGGGGTTTTGTTTTCAAACAAAAAAACTTATTTTGAAATAATTTCAGATTTGGAGAAAAGTTTGAAAGATGGTAGAAAGAATTTCCTGTTTCATAGACCTTTGACCCGGGCTCCCGAAATGTTAACATTTTACCATATTTACTTTATCTTTTTCTCTTTCTCCTTACAAACAACATTTTTTTTCTGAACAGTTTAAGTTGCAAACTTTATCTCTAAAAACTTTGGTGTTATTTCTTTTTTTTTTTGTTAAACTTTTTGTTAGACTGTCTCATTCTAGAGATCCTGGACTGTGCCTTATATATTTATTTTATCAAAATAACATTGACATATAACATTATATAACAGGTGTACTACATGATAGTTCGATATTTCTAGGTATTATAAAATGATGACCACAATAAGTTTAGTTAACATCTATCACCACACAGTTACAATTATTTACTTGTGATGAAAACTTTTAAGATTTACTCTCAGCAACTTTTAAATATACCATACAGCATCACTAGCTATAGTCACCATGCTGTACATTATACATCGCATGACTTATTTTATAACTAGAAGTTTGTACCTTTTGACCACTTTCACCCATTTTGCCATTTCTTAAAACAGGAGCATTGTTTTATATAACCACTATACTATTATCAAAATAAAATTGTCATTGATACAGTATTATCTAATCTGTAGACATTTAAATTTTATCAGTTATCCTTTGTAGAAAAAATGTTTTTCTTGTCCAGAATCCAATCCAGGATCGTGTATTATATTTGGTTGTGAGGCTTAATTTCCTTTCTGGCACAGTTAGCTCGAGTCATTGCTTGTCTTTTATGACCTAGACATTTTTAAAGAATGCAGACAGGTAGTAGAATGTCCGTCAGTGTGGGCTTGTCTGCTGCTGCCTATGGTTCGATTCAGGTTTTACCTTTTTGGAAGGAATGTCACAGAAGATGTTGTGATGCCTCCTATCAGGAGGCATATGATGTTGACTTGTCCTATTATTATTGATGGTGTTAACTTTGATCACATAATTAACGTAGTGTCTGGCAGGAAGGATTCTTCTCTATGAAATTACTATTTTTCCTTTTGTAATTGATAGGTATCTTATAGGGAGCTACCTGGAGACTAGATAATATCCTGTTTTCCATCGAACTTTCAACCACTAGTTTTATTATGTATTGATGGTACTTGCCTCAAATAATTATTACCAGGGTGGTTGCCAAATGGTGATTTTCTAATTTCTTCACTACATTTATTATTTGGAATTACACTCTTAAGAAAGAGTTTTTCTCTTTCCCCCATTTATTTATGTCAGTAAGCCCTGGTGTGTTTTATTTTAGTCTATGGATTGTAATCTGCTACAATTCTTATTTGTTTTGTTGCTCAGATGTTCCTCATTTGACCAGTAGGAGTCCCTTCAAGCCGACTCCTGTGTCCTGTTGACATGCCCCCATCATTCTCTGAGCATTTGCTTACTTTCTGGCACCACAGAAATATTTCCTCGTCTCACATCGTGCTTTGCCCTGCCCTAGCCGGGGAATCAGCCATTTCTCCAAGGATCCCTGGCTCCTTTTATAAGTGCACTAGCTGTGCTCTTGGCTATTGGAGTGTCATTGCTTTTAGGCCCCCTCAGCAGACACAGCTAAAGAATATGTGTGTATGTATATTTACACACACATTTATATCTATTTCTACATCTCTCTGTGTTAAGAACTGAGCTTATATGGTTAGCTCTAATTCCAAGCCTCTCCCCCCTTTACATATTTGTAACTTCCTTTTATGAGAATAAGTGACAAAACTGTCATTATCTACAATATATTTACTTTTTTGCTCAATCCTAGAATACACATCAAGAAGTTTCACATCTCTGTATAAAAACAAATATCCAAGCAGAGTATATATTTATTTTGTCTTTAGCTCAAGGAGAGCATGTAGTTAAAATAATTCTTTTCAAAAGTTACTTTAGGGTACTTCCCCCTGACCCCCTTCATTCAGTGTGTCTATGTTATTCATTTCAAATACAGTTTAGGTACATTTGTTTGTCCATTTTGCGTTCTTCCCACCTATTATTATTTATTTCTTTTTTTTTTAGTATATGAGATGTTAACATTAACATGGTTTTGAAAGCACTGTACAAAAAGATAGGAGAGGTTATTAGAATACTGTGACACAAAACTTATGGCTTTTAATTGTGTTTGTTCTTTTAGGGAGTCATTTAATACTTCACATTAGAACAAATATGTGAAAGTTCCTGCCAACCTGTGAACAACTTTCTCAGAAGTTCTTTTTTGATGCCATGTTCTGTGGCTTGCATCAAAAGAGGAGTTTGTCTTCATGAAGATTCCTAACATTGGTAATGTGATGAATAAATTTGAGATCCTTGGGGTTGTAGGTGAAGGTAAGTTTAGCATCTTTGAGTTTTTGAGAAATGTGCAGTTATACCTACCACCAAAAAAGTTAGTAATTCAAGTCCTATTGATTTAATCTATATCAATTCAGATATGTGCCTAAAAGTAAAATATTAAAAATAAGATTACTCTTAAATTATTGGGTCTTTTTCTCCAATTGAAAGTTAATAACATTTTTAAACCCCTTAAAGTTTAATAAATCATAATTTTGAAAGCCACTATAAACATTTGCATATAGGGTTTTTTGTATGAACTTAGGTTTCCACTTCTCTGGAATAATAGTGGGATTGCTGGGTCATATGGAAAGTGCATATTTAACTTTCTAAGAAACTGTCCAAATTCACAGAACTATACACTGAAAGAGTGCATTTCACTGCACGAACACTGTTCCTCAAAAATAAACATCTCAAACAAACAAACAAGTTTAATAAATCAGAAATTTCTTAAGGCTGCCTTCATTTCATTCTTTTCATTGGGAATTATGGTGTTTGAGTCAACAGTTTTTGGGTTACATTTTATTTTTATATCAGCTTAGCTTATTTTCAATAACGAGACTTATTGTATAAGTTTTATTTGGTAAATAAATGAATAAATAACTTGCAGTTGTTTTTGAGAATGACAAGCTATATATTATAAATTCTGAGGCACACAATGTGGTCATATTTTAAATCTCTGAAATCAAGATGTGTGTTACAATCAGTAGCATGTCATGGTTTAATTGGCAGCACCTTTTCTTTCCTACTACATAAAATCATGCCTATAATCAGTGACATCATTGATTTGATGAAATATGCTAATTAATTTTTCATAAGTCTTCCTGATTTTTTCTTCTTGGTAATTTTCGCTCTAAAGATAACTTTATGGAGATTTTGATAAATGGTTCTGTTAATGGGATAAGTGGTTATAATTATGGTTTTTTAGCATTAATATCTTTAAAGCAAATGTTACAAAAAATTTTTATTTCAGAATTTTCAAATTTTGAATTTCAAAAGTTTTAAAAATTTACCAATGTGAACAGCAAAACTGTTTTAGATTTTGGTATTACATTGTTAAATATTTTTCAAATAAATACAAACAACTAAAATATAAGTCTAATTATTGGATGTTTGCTTCAAGGTCTGAAGTCAAAACCATATTCAAAGATCAAATCCTTCACCAGTCAACTCCTTTTCCTTTTCTTCATTGATATTAATTATGTAAATAAAATTTGCTCTCAGTGTCTCATCTGTTGTTTTATAATAGCTGCCTTTTTAGTTTTTTCCAAAAGTATTATAATTGAAGAATTATGCAATAAAGCTGCTGACTGGAGGAGGTCAGCTCATAGGGTATAACAGGGTTGGAATGTTCCAGATTCTGTGCCTAAGTTTTTCTGGATCACAACCTTGTTTTCCTTAGTATAGTCATAAGTGATCATCTTCTTAGGGATTGGCTCAGATTGACTAAAACTACCAGACTGTTATATAAATCAGAATGCATCAGTTTAAGTTGTAGTCAGAACCATCATTGTTATGTATTTTTTTCTTTGTAAACTACCTCAGATACTTTTTGGCTAAGAAATATTTATATATTAAGGAAAATAAAAACTGTCAAGTGAACTCTACATTCTTGTAGCCTAGACAGTGCATTTTTACCCCATAGAAAAACTGGCATGAGCAGTTACATGAGGATTAGATGATTGCCTGGTGATTGTGGTCCCATCCTGACTATGACAATACGATTCATCCATCTCCACCAAAGTGGAGTGACTTGTTCTGGTTCTCTAGACTCTGTTGGAGACACATTTCCCAGTCTCATGTGCCTGAAGTCCCTTCTCATAGATGCATGCAGGCTTTGCCTGTCTGTTAACATAATAAGTGTTTTTGACATTTCTACAAACCTCAGTTATCATACATTACCTTTTGATTCTCCTAATTAGATTTTCCACAATAGAACTTTAACCTCAGTTTCCTGGGTACCTTACTGTCAACTCTGTGTTCTGTCTCTAAGAAAGTAGTTTATTGGCTAGTTAATAGGATAAGCACCAAAAGGTAGTGATGCATCTCATCAGAATATACCAAGGAAAGTGGGAGTGCTTAACTGTAAATGGCCAGAGATCCTTGGACTGCTTGTGGCCTGTGCCCTTAGAAAGACATTCCAGTATCTCAAGGAGAATTTAAATGTCGCCTAGGACAGAGAACATTTTTGGTAGGCTCTGTGCTTGAGCTTACTACTGGGAAATCATCAGCTCTTAAATTTTAAGTTTCCTAGATTCTTTTGAATTAATTCTCATTTACCCTTAAAGCTCTTATGTCCAAATTTTGTCTCCAGAAAATTTTAAGCTTAAATTTAAAAATGTCTCGAGTGAAATTTTCTTTACAAAGAGAAACATTTAAAAATATGTGTTGAGGAAATGGGTTGCTTATACTCTTGGTTTATAAAAATATATATAATAAATAGCCGTGCTCTCTTGGTATGTGGCTCGTTGCATTATCACTGCAGAATACTGTCATTTTAGGAACCATTATAATATATACTGATAACCATTGTAAATATAATACATCTTTGATTTCTACAAGAGCTGTAGATTATATACCTGCTCCTAACTGTTTACTTCTTTTTATTATAGGAGCCTATGGAGTTGTACTTAAATGCAGACACAAGGCAAGTACATGGTTTTAAAGAGAAGAAACTCGCTCTATATGTGTAGCTGTTTTGAAACTAATGTAGTATGTGGGCATATAATTGAAACCGTCTGGCTATGGTGATGATGCTTAATGAGTGGATTTAATATATGAACCCAGAGAAAGGAGACTACTTTTGGACAAGTTTTGTCCTAAGGTAGTCGTTAGTTCTTTGCAATCATGTGCTATTTTTTCAGCAGACTTATATATAGGTCAAAAACTGCCTAATGGGAAGAGAAAAGGTGGTAGAGAAGAAATCAAGGTAGTGACGGATTTAATTTATGTTCAAGTACTTATGAGCAAAGAAGATTTTATTCAGTCAGTATTTTTCATATAGACCCAGTAACTTATTCAGTTGGTGCAAAGGTAATACAAATAATGGCAAAAACCGCAATTACCTTTGCACCAACCTAATAGATTGCTTGATGGATCTGAACCCAGATTTTGAAGGGTAGGGTGGATAGGTGTTTGGTTATGAAATAGGGCTTGGGATAATAATGTATGATTATTGACTATAGTTGATCACCCTTGAATAGCTTTGAAATGAATCTTATATAGATTATTTGACTATGACAATAGTCATCATTTATTCAGGTGAGTTATTTCACGTTTCTATAGCTATTGCTCAGTGGTGAGCATGTTTTACTCAGAGACTAACTTTTAGATGGCAAGTGTTCTAATATTGAATCATTATGTTGTACATCTGAAACCGATATAATGTTGAATGTTAGTTATACCTCAATTAAAAAAAAACAGGTGGCATCTGTTTTAGCAATAACCATTTCAAATATTAGGATAAATATTTTTGTATTATGGCATATCTAGTCTGAGTATTAATAATTTGGCCTCATGCTATTTTGTGTGTAATTTGTTAAGACCAAGATTTGAAGCTCTTTTGTGGTATTTTATAACAATATAAGTAATTTATGTCTGAAATAAGTTTAGCACTTTAGCCCAAGCCATTTAATTTAAACTTGAATCTATTATAACTATATAAAGATGATATAATTTTTATTTGCTTTTTCTTTCCTATTGTACAAGATATAACTTACATTTTGGATTTAAGGCTTCAAAGCAGTTGATGTATAACTGGATTTTAAATCACAAAGCTCTTCTTTAATTCAGTGAATTTTCTATTCTTAAAATTGGATACTCATATTATTTTGTGTTGGTAATAGTTATCTGAAGGTCTTTGCCCGTAAATCCTCAAAAAATGGTTCGGATACTATTGGTTTTTGATTCAGCATGATCAAGAATTTAAAACAATAAATGCAATAAAAATAAATTTAGCATCTTGAATATCTTGTTAAGAAATATTACCACAGTTTGAAATTAAGCAAATGGGAAGTTCCCTGATGAAATGCGAGTTTTTAATGAGTTACCTTGAGTTACAATACATTTCTGAAGCTTAAAAAAATAAAATTCCTGGGTAGATACTACTCAGGGGAAATAGATTGTTAGTTTCCAAGTTAAATTGACTCTTTCATGGACATAATACCTCATTTTGTACTATGACTCTGTTTATACAACATAGCAGATGGAAGCTTTAGTTCTTCAAAATTTTAATCCTTGAGTTTTAAAACCCAAGGCTTTCTGATATATAATGCAAATCTTCCAACAGCGTTTTCTCTGTCTTTGTCACACTTCATCCTGTGATCTTTTTCCCTATACTTTTTTTACCTTATCTGAGCGCTCCTTCTGCCTTTTATGTAAAAAAAAAAGTTTATTAGTTGAATATATTGTTTTTATCTTTCCATATAACTGGTTTACTCTTGTTAAATTATGCTTGTTACCAGTAGTACCTTGTTCGCACTGCACACTGTTAATGAACACTCTTAGTGTTGGCAAGATGGGCCCAGAGTGGAAGTGGATGAGAACAGGCATCTCTGCTCTTGAGAAACCAACACTAAGTGTGAACTTTGATTCCTAGTTGGCTATGTATCAGGCATTTTGAGTTACAAGGATGAGTAAACCACAGTTTTCTTGTCCTTACATGGCTTATGGTTTGCCTGAAGAGATAAAAGAATAGATACTTGAAAAAAATCACCCGCGAGGTTGCTGGAAATGAGATTGCATCTAAAAAACATCTCTTTTTTTTACTGCCCTTTACTAAATGAGGGACTACAGACCGGCTCTTTAAGTATTGTTGCTTTTTCCTTTCGTGCATCTAAGAAGATATTGCTGGATGGAAAATTTAAAGCATAAATTAGTGCCTAACTCAGAGTAATAAAAGCTCTTTTTTAGAATCTGCAGCTGTTTAGTCATTAGACTTCTTATAGTATATCCTTTTTTCAGCCAGAATCAGACCTTCAAATCTTGACTCCATTACCCAAAAATAGAGAATTTAATGCTTTTGGTAAGATTAACACTTCAGGATCAAACAAAACAAATTGATTACCGTGAAATCTTATGTTAGTTAAAAATGGATATAATACTTTCTATTATACCCATTATATGAATGATGCCCATGTAGTTTGCATACCTTGTAAAATTTTAATAAAATGCTTATAAAATTGTATGATTACTTATGCATAGGTCTGTGTGATCACTTATTTGTAAATTTGATCTCTCTTTGAGAGGGTTGGTTGTGGATGTATATATATATATATATAATGAAATAATTCCTAGCATACTGTATATTTGAGCCAGTAAGAAAGAAAGTTACTGTTTTAATCTGTGTACTGTTGCAAGAAATTTAGAGGTCATGTTTATAAAAAGATCCATCTTGTCTTTTGTGAACACAATACAATGTCAGTCTATTCCAGGCCAAAGTTCTTAGTTTACTGAAATGAATGCTGTCCAATTAAAAAAGAAGAATGTAACGGTCCTTTCTTTTTGACAGCTTCTGTTTATTATATATACACATTGGCGTGTATATGACCGTTCAGCTTTTAATGGTGCTGCTAACATTGGAAGCAATGTTTATGACTGCTAACATTGGAAGTTCTGGCCTGGACCTTTGCTCTGCAGATACACATTGCTGACTTTTTTTTATTATTATTGGAATGTCTGCTTTGAAGTGCCTATGAGAGGGGGAGGCATGTTTTACAGCACACTTTTTCTTTGCAGAAGCCCAAAGAAGTGATCTTCACTACAAAGTAGGGAGAATGGAATGGAGTTGAAATAGGCAGATGAGATTAGAACTTGAGACAAGAGAGGTTGTGCAGCCAAACCAAGGGAGGTTGGAGGGTGATAGCAATTGAGCCTCGGGCAAGGAAATGCTGGTTCACGTAGGTCCAGTGGCTGGGGTTGAC
Source organism: Hipposideros armiger (assembly GCF_001890085.2). Lineage (NCBI taxonomy): Eukaryota > Metazoa > Chordata > Mammalia > Chiroptera > Hipposideridae > Hipposideros > Hipposideros armiger. The sequence continues at coordinate 3,737,499 of NW_017731363.1, forward strand.
TGAGGAGAAGTTTCTGTTTGTTTTGAAGTAGTAGGTGACATACTCTCTTGAGATAGCTAGTTATAAAAAGCCGTGAGCAACCCAGTGTTGGGGTACAGCCTCTAAATATTCAATAAATAATAAAGTTGACTGAGATTACACGGCCAAAATTGAAGAACACTGTAGAGAGCTGTTGCAGATTAGCAGGTCCCTGTGGAGGGATTAAAGATGATCCCAAGGATTTGCGGCAAATGGGAAAAGTGCTAGGATCATTTATCTGACTGCAAAACTTCTAAAAGGTGTGTAGGTTTGGAGGGAAGAAATGATGAATTTGGCTTTCATAATAAAGAATAAAATGGCAGCAGAATACCAAGCCCAATATTAATCAGTGCCACATATCGAGCATCTGCCGTATGCTAGGCACTTCACTAGATGCTTTACATTTTATCCCCACAACAACCCTACTCTTACCTCCATTTTTCAGATAAGGAAACTGAGTCAGAGAGAGCTTATGTTAACAGGGCCAAGATTGTGCAGCTGATAAAGTGGTGGAACCAGGCTTTGGTCTGACTCCGGAAATAGCTAACTGGAACATGAGATGGAACTGTGAAATGATAGGAACCTTCCAAGAGGGAGTTGAGAGCAGAGTGAAGGGCATGTTCAAAATGGTCTGACTCAAAGGAAAAAAGGGGCCTGGCATCTTGACAGCAAGGAAGAGAGATTTTTTTAAAATGCTATTCACCAGCAGTGTAAAAATTCATAAAAAGATCCATGATGATAAAGATTGAGGGGTGAGCAAATCCATTTCATTTAACAGTGCCATTTATTAATGACCTCTTTATATGAAACAGTACATTGAATGCCAAATTGCGAGAGGTTAAAGAGAGAGTAGATGGAAAAAATCTGGATTCGCCATTTTTCGCTTCTGAAATTTGAGACATTGAGATTGAGAGTAGTAGGACCAGTACACCTGATGAAATATTCCCTAGTCAGAAATACCCATATTTCCCCTACTAAGAGGCATTCTTTGGCTGTTTGCCATTACTTAATATTCACAATTTGTCTCTTGCTATAAGGCTGTGTTTTTAGCAAGCATTGCACATTTTGAATTAGTGATTCCTTTTCAGATTAATTTTATTTTTCCACCAAAAAACTGAATGATTTGGTTACTTTTTAAAATCAAACTATTTTAAGAAGATAATTGAGGGAAAAGTCAATGAACCATCACGAATTTAACAGATTATTTGTAGTCTGCCATCTCAAACCACAGTTATTTTCTACTAACACAAAATAAACTTAATTTTTCAGGGTTTTTTTCCCCACATCAAGTGAACAAATGTTTTTCTTTAATTTTTAGTTTTAGGTTTTACATGTGACTTGAGTTTTTAAAACAAAGCTTAGAGATGAGTCAACAATGAGAAACCAAATATATGGGATTAATTACTTACTTTGTCATTACTTTTATCCTTATTTAAATAAATATAAAATGTGGTTTCTTGCTTTTTGTGTGCAAGTTTCTAGCATTTGAAGAAAATTAAAGAGAGGCTTGGGGTTTTTCATAAACATTGTCAGAAGCCAAAAATATTTTAGTATTGATTATTTCATCATGACCCTTTTTTTTAAGTAATTACTCCCTCCTAAATGTCACTAATTTACTGTAGGTTATAGAGATTGATGAGATGCCAATGTTAAACTGGACTTCAGATCAGGAGCAGAGATAGTAGGAGTCATTCATGGGAAAACATCTGTCTCCTCTTACAGAGGCGCTCATACAGAACCATTACTTCTGTGTGGTTTCTTCTCTTGACCCAGTTTTTGTTGCTGATCCAGTTAATTATAGAACAGTCTCTGGAACACTACAAAAGTCTCACCAAAATCGTACGTCTTTGTATTACAATATTTTGTATTTCAATTCCGCTAGTCTTTTGATATAGGAAAAATGACCTATGTTTCTTTTGTCTTGTTATCAATAAGAGAAATAATGGCTCATGTGTCCATTTCCTAGCGAGTCTCAATTCTTAGGGAACTAGAAGAATTTGGGTTTTTTGCAGGCTTCCTGGTTGCCTTGTCCTCATCATCCTAAATTTGTATTTTTTGTTGTTTGTTTTTTAGTAATGGGATAAGGGAATGATCATCTTAGAATTAGCCAGTACTAGCTCTATGCTTTGTCTACACAGAAGACTTGATCTCATTTATCTTTCTTACAGTGACTCAGTTCTCAGTTCCTAAATGCTCATATCCCCATCACCACCACCACCCTGCTGCCCATTTCCCAATCTGGAGGATGAGTTGGCTGGGGTACTAGGTGGACTTTAAAGTCCCTTTTTCTGCTAATCATAAAAACCTAATTAGTTCAAAAAAGAGAACATTCTTTACCTTCTTAAGATGAGTAATTTCATTAGTCTCTGATAATGTCTGTGCCTAAGAGATTTATACTAGCTCTTGAATGTGACTTTTTTTTCAAAACTTCAGAAGCAAAAATGAGTGTGAATCGTTTTCCTATACAGGCCTGAAATATATATTCAGTGGTAATACAAGAAAAGGAACTGATCAACAAATGCCCATGTAGTGGACACTTAAAAAAATTTTTTTTAATTTTTCAATTACACTTGACATTCAATATTAGTTTTAAGTGTACAGCATATTGGTTAGACATTTTTTTTTAAGATTTTTTTTTTTTTAAGATTTTTATTGGGGAATTTAGGGGATGGGAACAGCGCTGGGGAATTGGGGGAAGGGGAACAGACAAGTTGCTGTCGTTTTGTTCTTCAGTCTAGTTGTGGAGGACATTGCTTCACTGGCCCAAGTTGGCACCATCATTGCGCTCTTCCCAGGCGAGGCACATCAGTCGCCGGCTTCTGGACGGCCGCTCACTGCGGCTGCTGGCCGCTTCCACTGGCTGCTGGCCACACACGGTAGCCCATGGCAACCCACTGCCACAGGGGCTGCAGCCTACGCCAGTCGCCGGCGACTCAGGGCAGTCCAGCTCCAGGTTGAGCCATTGTTCAGCATCTTAGCTGTAGAGGGCAGTGTCACTTGCCCTCATATGTGGGATCCAAACCGGGGCCCTCTGGCGTCCCAAGCCAGTTCTTAACCATCGTGCCACTCGGCCGACCCCACTGCTTTAATTATGTGTTTGCCTTTTTCAGTGAGAATTTTTTCTTTGTGATATTTTCTTATTCATATTTTTATTTTTTTTCTAATTCTTAAAGAAGTCCCTTTAACATTTCTTGTAATACTATTTTGTTGGTATAGTGGACACTTTCAAGCAGTTAAGCATGACCCTATGAATTGTTGAAATCAGTGACCAGAAACTAGTGCGTGGTGATCTATTTCTACAAAAAAGTAATCCAACCCTGAAATACTATTAGCAGCTATGCAGTGCTTTGAGCTTTAAATTTCTTAAAAGTTTGTTTAATAAGTTAAAGCATTTTAATGAAAAAATCAAATTAAATATTTTTCCTAACTCTTCTATTTAAAGCATTGCGTTCTAGGCATGGCATTATAAAGTATAGTTAAACCAAATATCTGTTTAAGAAAAATCTGTTGTCTACAAAATGCCAGGCATTCTGCTAGGCACTGGCAAAAATCAGTAAGATGCAATTTCTATTTTTTTGAGGAATATAGTCTAGCATGTGTAAATGAACAAATGTAAGATAATGTTTTTGTCAGAAAGCTTAAAATATGGTTTGGGAGAGGTAAACTTGAGAAAAGATCATAGTTGAAATGATATTGTGAAACCTCCCTTTTCATTTTTTTCAATAGCTTCTCCATTAAAGGCTGCTTAGGAACAAACTCATGTCCGTAATAAAGAAAAATGCTTTTTCATATTATCTTTAAAATCAGTTTGTTGATATCCACAAAATATATTGCTAGAATTGGGAATGCATTGAATCTGGAGATCAAGTTGAAAAGAATATTGAGTTTTCCAATCCATGAAAACAGAATCTCGCTCCATTTATTTAGATCTTTGATTTTTTTCAAGAGTTACGTAATTTTTGCATACAGATCTTGCAAATACAGTATTAGATTTATACTCAAGTACTTTTTTTTTCCTTTTTGTGATAATGTGAATGGAAATCTGTTTTTTATTTTAAGTTCTAATTGTTCATTGGTGGTATAAGACAAGCGATTGATTTTGCATATTAACCTTGTACCGTGTGACCTTGCTAGAATTGCTTTTAGTTCCAGGAGTCTTTGTTTTGTAGATTTTTTTTTTTTGAGGATTTTCTTCATAGACAATCATGGTATCTGCAAACAATAGTTTTATTTCTTCTTTCCCAATCCATATACTTTCATTTCCTTTTCTTGTCTTATTAGTTACAACTTCCAGTACAATATTGAATACAAGCGGTGAGAAGGGGACATCTTTGTTTTGTTCTTGAGCTTAGTGGGAAGGCATGCAGCTTCTCACCATTAAGTATGATATTTTATTAGCTGTAGGGTTTTTGGTAGATATTATTTATCAAGTGGAGTAAGTTCCCTGTATTCCTAAAAGTTGCTGAGTTTTTATCACAAATGGGTGGATTTTTGTCATGCCTTTCTGCATCAATTGATATGATCATGTGATACTTCTTCTTTAGTCTGTTGATGGTGGTAGACTACATGAATTGATTTTAGAATGATGAACCAGCCTTTTACACCTGGGATAAATCCCACTTGGTCATGGTATGTAATTATATTTATACACTGCTGGATTTGATTTGCTAATATTTGTTGAGGATTTCTATATCTATGTTCATGAGAAATATTTGTAGTTTGCCTTCCTTTTTATATCTTTATCTGGTTTTGTTAGTAAGGTAATATTGGCCTCACAGAGTGAGTTAGGTAGGAAGTGTTCCTCTGCTTCTGTTGTCTGGAAGAGATTATAGAGAACTGATGTAATTTCTTCCTTAACTGTTTCGTAGCATTCACCAGTGAAACCATCTGGGAAGACTTCAGTTTCTTCCATAGATATAGGCCTATTCAGATTATCTATTATTCTTTGTGTCAATTTTGATAGTTTGTATCTTTCAAGGAATTGGTCCATTTTTCTAAGTTATCAAATTGGTTGGCATAGATTAGTTCATACTATTCATCTATTATCCTTTTAATGTCCATGTGATTGGTAGTGATAACTCTTCTTTCATTGCTGATAATTGTCTTTTTTTCTTAGCTTGGTTAGAGATTTATCAGTTTTATCGATCTTTCAAAGAAGCAGCTTTTTTCATTGATTTCACTATTGAGTTTCTGTTTTCAATTTCATTGATTAATGCTGTTATATAATTTTTATTCTTTCCTTCTCTTTACTTTAGGCTTAAGTTGTCCTTCTTTGTTTATTTCCTATGGTAGAAGCTTAGGTTATTGATTTGGGGCCTGTTTTCTTTTCTAATATATGCATACAGTGTTGTAATCTTCAAGCACTGCTTTTGCTGCATCACAAATTTTGATTTATATTTTCACTTAGTTGAAAATATTTTTAAATTCCTCTTGATTTCATCTTTGAACTATGTGTTATTTAGAAGTGTGTTGTTTAATGTCTACAGTTTGAGATTTTCTAGCTATCTTTTTGTTATTAATGTCTAGTTTAATTCCATTGTGGTGTGAGAGTATACTTTGTGTGATTTTTATTCTTTAAAATTTGTTGTGTTTTATGGACCAGGATTTGGTTTGTCTTGATGAATGTTCCATGTGAGCATGAGAATATTTATTCTGCTGTTGTTGAATGAACTGTTGTTGGATGAACTATTATGCAAATGTGAAGTAGATCCAGTTGATTGATGGTGCTGTTTAATTCATCTATATCCTTAACGCAATTTTTGCTTGCTGGATCTGTCAGTAGCTGAAAGGGGGTTGTTGAAGTCTCCAACTATGATAGTGGATTTGTCTATTTTTCTTTGTAGTCCTATCATTATTTGCTCTCTTGTTTGGTGCATACATATTAAGGATTGTTATGGGGTGTTTGTTTTTTTTGGATAATGTATCATTGTGTGATGCCCCTCATTATCCTTGATGATTTTCCTTGTTCTGAAATCTGCCTTGTCTTAAATTGATATAGCTACTCCAGCTTTCTTTTGATTAGTGGTATATCTTTCTTCATCCCTTTGCTTTTAATTTATCTGTATTTTCTATTTAAAGTATTTTTTTTAAAATCCACTCCGATATTCCCTTTTAGTTGGTATATTTAAGCCATCTACATTTAAAGTGATTATTAATATATTTGTATTAATATGAGCCCTGTTTGTAACTTCTCTGTTTAGTATACTTCTTGTTTTTAAAAATAGTTCCCTCTTTTTCTGCCTTCTCTGATTTTAATTAACCATTTTTATGAGTCTGTGTTCTTTTTTGTTTTAGCGTATCTAGTATACTTCTTTTTAGAAGGGTTTTTAGTTGTTGCTGTAGAGCTTGCAGAATATGTTTACAACTTATCTAAATCTACTATCAGATAAGTCTGTTGCACTTCTCAGTTGTACAGGTACCTGATACCAGAATTTTCCCAGTTCCTTCCTCCTATCCCTTACATATCCATGCCATTCATTTCACTTATCAATGTGCTGTAATCAGCGAATACATTGTTACTGTTATTATTTTGAACCATTATCTATTAAGAATAATAAAAATATATTTTATTTTACCTTTATTTATTCCTTCTCCAGTGTTCTTTTTTTCTGTGGCTAGATCTGACTTGATGATGTAGATCATGTTCCTTCTCTCGGAAGAACTTTTTAAAACAGTTTTTACTGGACAGGTCTACTGGTGACAGATTCCCTCATTTTTTGTTTATCTGAGAAAGTCTTTACTTCTCGTTCACTTTTGAAGGATGATTTCACTGAATACCTTCTAGTTTTTTCATTTCTTTCAACACTAAATATTTCATTTCATGGCTTCTGACAAGAAGTTGGTTATACTTATCCTCGTTTTCTGTAGGTAAGATGTTTTTCTTTCTGGCTACTTTTTGTGTTTGGTTTTCTGTAGTTTGAATATGATATGTTTAGGTGTATTTTTTGGTATTTATCTTGCTTGGTGTGCTTGAGCTTCCTGGATGTGTGATTTGGTGTCTGTCATTAATTTTGTAAGATTCTCAGTCATCATTCCTTCAAATATTTCTTCTTTGTCTCATTCTTCTCCTTCTGGTATTCCAGTTACACCTTTTGTAATTGTCCCATAGTCTTGGATACTCTGTTCTGCTGTTTAAAATTATTTTTTCACTTTACATTTTAGTTTGGGAAGTTTCTGTTGACATATCTTGCAGTTCACTGATTCATTCCTTGGCCATGTCCAGTCTATTGATGGGTCCGTTAAAGCATTATTCATTTTTGGGCCAGCTGAGTGGCGCGTTGGTTAAGAGCTGGGTTGGGACGCCAGAGAGCCCCGGTTCGGATCCCACATATGAGGGCCAGTGACACTGCCCTCTACAGCTAAGATGCTGAACAGCAGCTCAACCTGGAGCTGGGCTGCCGTGAGTTGCTGGCGACGGCTAGGCTGCAGCCCCTGTGGCAGTGAGTTGCCATGGGCTACCGTATGTAGCCAGCAGCCAGTGTGAACGGCCAGCAGCCAGCGTGAGTGGTCGTCCAGAAGCCGGCAACTGATCTGCCTCGCCCGGAAAGAGCACAATGATGGTGCCAACTTGGGCCAGTGAAGCAATGTCCTCCACAACTAGACTGAAGAACAAAACGACAGCAACTTGTCTATTCCCCTTCCCCGATTCCCCAGCGCTGTTCCCATCCCCCCAATTCCCTAATAAAAAAATGTTTAAAATAAAAAAAGCATTATTCATTTTTTTCTTATAGTGTTTTAATTTCTAGCATTTTCTTTTCATTCTTCTTTAGAGTTGTGTATGCTTACATTACCCATCTGTTCTTGCATGTTGTCTACTTTGTCCATTAGAACTCTTAACATAGTAATCTTTGTTATTTTAAATTTCCTATCTGAAATTATCCCCAATAATCCCCAAATCTGTGCCATATGTGAGTCTGATTCTGATGCTTGCTTTGTCTTTTCACACTGGTTTACTTGCCTTTTTAGCACGCTTTTTAATGTTTTTTAAAAGACAGAAACCGAAGTACGTAGTACTTTAGCATAAGGTTTTATGTTAATTTGGCTAGGAGCTGGGCTGGGCTGTGTTTAATGTTTATTGTAGGTGTAGGTCCCATAGGCTTCAGTTTCCTCTAGTGGCTTTATTTTTTTCTTTATTTTTCTCCCCTGTTATCTTTGGTTTTCCCTAAGAACTCCTTTTTAAATAGAGTCTGTTTCTTGCAACTCTTTCACTTGCAATCGAGTGTTACTGTACTGGATCCCTGGTGACAGACATGCTGGTAGAATGTGGTAGAGGGGAAGTATTCTTTATTTCTTAGTCTTTCCCCCCACATCCTCTTTTTCAATGAAAGAAGAGGGCTAGAAGGGGTTATAGTTGGCTAATTTCCCCTCTCCCAGGACAACATATAAGGGTCTGGTAAATTTTATCTTGGATTGTTGGCCTTTGTTATAGAGAACATTCTAGGCTTATTTCCAAGCTGTTCCTTTTTCCCTTACCTAAAAGGGAGAAGATTTTTATTAGATCACCCTGGACGTATGTCAAGATTGTTACTTCTTTCTTTCTTTTACCCAAAAGGGAAGGAGATAATTTTTGGATCTTCATAGTCAGAACCTGGTGAGGTTTTTGGAGGTGAAGCTACAAGATTGTGGAGACCCTCCTAAGATTGGGCTGTCAGTTCTTACAAACCTTTGTCAAATTTCCCATTGAAATCTTCTTCCTAGTGTATTACTGCAGCACCTTCTGCTCCAGATATCTTAGGTTTGAGTGTCTGGATTTGCCTCTCCAGGTTTCAGGAGTTCAGTTTGCCCTGTGTCCTCAATTCTCTGATAAGCCTAGGAAAAGTTTTTGATTTTTAGCTTGTTCAGGTTTTTTTCTTGTTGTAAGGACAAGAGTGATGATATCCAGGCACTTTATGTGTTGGAGTGGAAACCTGAAGTCTTACATTTATGCTTTTAAATTGGATATATCTTGTCCAGTTTAAAAATAATGTTCAGCAAGAAGCTTTTAAGTTTTCTATGAACCATTTGCCTAGCTGAGATGACTCATTCTGTTATTTTCATCCCTTTGAATCTCAGATCTGTATATTTTCAAAGTGCTTAGTAAGAACTTTTTCAGAACAAAATATATGAAAAACAAGAATTCATGTAGTTCTATAAAATTGCTAATAACTTTATTTTTTGTTTTATCTGATACCGTCTATAAACCATGCTAAAGAAGTTTGGGGGATTATTTAACCTTCACTTAGGATTTTATCCCACTTATTACTGAAGAAGTAACTCAATTTTCTAAGGTGCTTTGAAATCTCTGCAGACTAATCACTGTTCAGATTTGAAAAACGAATGAGAATAAATGCCTGAGTCTTAATGTTGTCAGTGGTTTATTTTCAATTAACCTTGAAGAATGTAGTAATTATGAAATATAGATTTTGGTGACTTTAGCTTAATAGTATTAATTTCAGCATCTGTGTGACAGGACAGTTTGGCTCAACTGTGTTACTCAAGCAACTGAGAAACACTGTGCACTTTAAAGCCCTGTAATTTGATTACTTGCTAAAAAATTGCATTTGGGGAGACTTCAGGTCTTATCCTTTGAGAACAGTTGTAGCCAACCTTTGGAGATCAAGACATTGTAAATTGCATTAACCTTGCACCTTTTTGTTTCATTTTAAGTTTTATTTTTCTCACTGAATCTACTGTGAGAAACAGCCACTAAACCAAGAAACAAAAGAGCTGCATGACATTTAAGATTGCTTATGAGTTGTTAGCAAATTCATATTATGTTTATTTTAAGAAGTATTTTTCTCTTTTAGTTTTCCTAATTGTTTAAAATGAATATCTCTCTTTTGGAATTAAAGATTTGTTTGAAGAGGGAGAACTAAAATATTAAATAATATGAATGTTATTGTAATATACAAATAAGTTTTGTTTGCTCATTTATTCTGTTCTTTAGATTCCACATATAAGAAAGATCATATGGTATTTGTCTTTCTTAGTCTGACTTATTTCACTTAGCATTATAGTCTCACGGTCCACCCAAGTTGTTGCAAAATTAAATTTGCTTTAAAAATGGTGAGTTGGCGTTGTATCGTAAGGATTCGGTTGAAAATAATTATTTTTTTGCCATGTAATCATCTAGCTGTGGTTCGTTTAAGGTAAGATTCATTTGTCTAGCATAGTCTGAATTTGAGACAAAAGCCTTTCTGTAGGCTTTTGCTTAGAGACATTTCTTATAAAAGAAATAGGGCTATTAGGAGGAAATAGAGAGAGAAGAGCAGGCCTTCAGTAGTGTGGCACAGTCATGTTGTGCCAGGTTCTACCCACCCCCAACAGAATGGTGCGTGGTATCAGTGTTGCTCCACCTGAAATTAAGAAAACAAAACAAAACAACAACAACAAAAAAAAACTCTAGATCTATTATAACAATATCCTAGAAGAATCGCATAAGAATGAACAAAATGTATCAGTATTTTAGTCTTAACAGAAAAGCTTCCATGTGCTAATAATTTAACTGAAGATAATGGTCCACATTCAATAAATATGCATTTAATTTGAGGCCCCTGTTAGCAGGGACATGACTTCAAATTCCTAGGTAAGAGGGAGCAGGAGCGCCTCTTTCTTTGTCCTGATCTTGCTACTTCCTACTAAGTAAGATGGCGGCTCCCTGCGCAGAATGCCCTTTCGTTCATCACAGCATTCACCAGTACTGCTCGCCTGTTCCCTTTCCAGAGACTCTCAGCACTAGTCCCATGATTCTGGACATTCTCTTTTACTTTTTGTCACCACCAAAACTTATTGGCTGTCCATTAGCACAGAACCCCATTCCCATACTGCTTTGTACATCCCTCAGTCGCATCCTGTCTCCTCTCCCCCTGTCCCCGAGAGCTCCCAAACTGCCATTGGTAATTTCTCCCATGGCCTCAGTTTTGCTCCAGCCTCACAGTATACTCTGGCTTTCTGCCTCTGGGCTTCTCTGCTGCTGCCAGGCGGATGCCTGAGGTAGCCCGCACCCGGCACCAGTCTGCTACCCCTGCCTAACTATGCCTGGTAACCATGCCGCCTGCCTTTGAGCTCCTGGAGTACCGTGATTTCAGCCCCTCTTCAAATGTGTGCCCATGCTGCTTCCTTCACATGCAGCAGTTTTCCACTCTTTGCCTGGAGGACTCTATACAGTCTGATCCGGGTCTCTGCGTTAATCTCTGTCGGTGCCTATTTGTTTCCTTCTTGGGACTTAATTTAAATTTGCAATTGTATATTCACTTATCCTTTTTTATTGATTCTAAGATGTACATCCCCCCCTCCCCCCAACAAACACACACACATTTCTGAAATTGAGGCACTATCTTACACTGGATGTTTTGATTGCTTTTTGAATGGTAAGTAAAATAATGGTTTATCTTACCATTACCAATTGTGTCTTACATTTAATAAAATACTGCACTGTTAAGTATCTGTTTCCCCCAATTGATTGTGAGTTCCATAAGAATTCTGTTTTACTCACCAGTAGGAACAAGTGCCCAGTACAGTACCTGGGGACTGAATGACTAGTACTTGAATTAATGTCATTATCTATTTGGGAGATGATGACCCTAATACATCTGAAGATGAATCAGCCAATATATGCATGTGAATTTTTAATTCAGTTTCTGTGTTTAAGTCTTTATCTTTGGAGATTTATTTCTTCTGGAGCAATACTCTGAAGGGACTTTTAGATGTGTCTATTTTATTCTCCCATCTATGTAACTTGTCCCATTATCAATATATGTACATCCTTATTTAAGAGGAGTTACTCGTTATGTATGACAATGAATCCACGCAAGCTCTTATCAGGTATCAGCAGTTGTCTTTCATTAGTGGGAAGAGTGAAGAAGGATACTAAAGAATACCAGATTTACTAACTTTACACAGTTTTGAGGGCTTGAACTTTTTTATTTTACGTCATCCTCCAAGGAGTACAGTCACTGGTGTGCCTACTTCACTTCTTTTAAGTGAAAGAATAGCAAACAGGCACTATGAGTGACTGGAGTGCCTTAGGCCAACTCCTTAAAAGGGTTCAAGCTCTTCCATCACTGGAGGGAAGGTGTGGCTTTCAGTCCTTTGCATTTTCTAAATCTTACTATTGGGGACAGTAGTTGAGTCATGAGCGTTTTGCCTTTCGTTGTAACACTCGAGAGCCTGGTTGTAAAAACATCTGCTATGATAAGTCCTTCCTGATCTCTCATGGGCACTTCTGGGTCCTGCAGATCATATTTGTATCTATCCCCACACTCTTGTACCTAGCGAACACGTTCTATGTGATGCAAAAGGAAGAGAAATTGAACACGAAAGAGGAGGAACCCCAATTTGCCCAAACCGAAGGTGTCAGCATGGAGATGCACTTGCAGGAAATGGAAATCAAGAAGTTCAAGTATGGCATTGAAGAACATGGCAAGGTGAAAATGAGAGGGGGCCTGCTGCCAATCTATACCATTAGTATCTTCGAGGTGGCCTACCTGCTGCTCCTGTGCTACATTTTGGGGTTCAGCCTGAATGTGGTTTACACCTGCAAACGAGACCCCTGCCCACATCAGGGGGACTGCTACCTCTCTCGCCCCACAGAGAAAAGCATCTTTGTCTTTTTCATGCTGGTGGTATCCTTGGTGTCTCTTGCCTTGAACATCAAGTGATTCTCTGTCTGGTATCCTTGGTGTCTCTTGCCTTGAACATCAAGTGATTCTCTGTCTTATTCAAGGGCATTAAGGATCACGTGAAGGACCCAAAGAGTGAGCCTTACCACCACACATCTGATCAGCCAACCCCCTCCAGTGGCTCCTCACCAACCCTTCATCTCTCTGGCACATCCCCTCCCAGGGACAAACTGGTTCCTGGGGACAGAAACAAGTTCTTCCTGCTGTAGTTACATACAACAAACAAGGAAGTGAGCAAAACAGTGCTAAGGACAACACACAGCAAGATCGAGTGCAGCAGGCCGGAAGCACCATCTCTGACTCAGATGCACAGCCTTTGATTTCCCTCATCAAAGCAGAGTTCTAAAAAATCCTACTTACTAGGCATTAGCCATTGTAGACCAGCAGCCATTCTGCAGAGCCAGCAGTCATGCCAGCAGCAGTGTAATGACCTAGAGATCTAGGCACACGCTTGGTTGTTAAAGAAAAGGAATGTGCAGTAGAAAGTGTGCTTTTGTTCCAGTGGAGGCAGTACTCAACAAGCGTAGTTGTTGAGGCTTAGCCGACACAAAGACATTAAACTACCAGGGTTCTTTTGGGGTGTCTGGAATAGGAGGATGGAGAGAGAGGGATTAACAGAGGTACATTTTAGTCTTTAAAGTGGCTGACTCGAACTTACATTCTAAATAAAAGTTGCATGAGGTGATACGTAAGTAAGACTTTTTTCTCTCCCATACTCCCTGAGAATGGTTCAGTGTATGTGAAAGTGATAAATGTTTGCTATGTATTGGTACAAACAGATGTGGTATAAACTCATGAACATAGATTTTAAAATAATGCACACACACTGTTTAAATCTGAGCCTTTCTCATGGATTTTGTGGTGTGGGCCCAAATGATGTTTACATTACATAATTCCTACTGTGAAAGTAAAGCACTCTTTCCCCCCCCCCCCTCTAAACTCCCTGCCCCATGTTTCCTATTATGGACACTGGTTCTGTTCATTATTATTTTTTTCTGTTTTGTAGAAGGATGTCACAAATGATTTCCTTTTCTGAAATGGTAGTTGTCGATGCATGAATGATAGAATTTAGTATTAATCAGCATTCATTAATGTAAGAAACTTAAAGGAAATGCTTAGAGCTGGACTAGTACATGTTCTTAACATGAATTTGACAGTAACTGATAGTTCTTGGCTTTATCCTAGTTAATAAACCCTACTTAATAAACAGTATTGCAGAACTTGTATTCTGTTATGAGTTTGGCAATCTGTCTTTTGGGGTGACCCAACATTTTTGCTGTTTGTAATAAGATTTTATTTGGAATGCAAAATAGGTTAAAAGAGGTTTGAGTATTACCCATGTAGCTAATTTGTTTTAAATATATACTAGAGAAATCAAAACATTGCTTCAAATGCCTTTTTAAAAGCTCTTCATAGATGATTGGTGAAAATCCTGAGCTTAATACTTTGTTATTGCACGAGAGCTACATAAACAGTTGTGTACCATGAGAAATACTAATTTAACATTTCACATTAAGCTACTGTCATATTCAGCTTTATTGCATGCAGTGTAGACCCTTGTCCATCATATATTCTAGAGAGTGTTCTTTATTCAATGAAATTTTAAGAGAGCAACCCACACGCCTGCCTCTGAGGGCTCCTGGCTGCACTGATCTGTCCGAGTCTTTTGAACTCTGCATTGGTATGTCTTAATCTAAGCAAAACACGCTAGAATCAGATGCGTAGAAATGGAATTGTGATGACTACCTTACAGAAGGTTTTAGTATTAGCATCTTTAATTATATGTAGCAGGATCACATATATACCCACTACTTCTAAATGTGCAAAAAAACGTAGCTCCTTTTTCTCTTTTAACAGATCTGCTCTTCATCAGAAGCTTCCTCCCACTCCACAGGGTACCGGGGGAAGGAAAAGATAGGGACAGCTTAAACTTGAAACCTGCCAATCCACAGCATCCTGCTCTGACAGTTCATTTGGAAAACCCAGTCTCGGTTTAATGAGATTTCAGATTTCCTTCTCACAAGCCTTTTTGTGAGGAATAATCACAGTTATGTTCATGGAAGGTGTGTTTGTTTCAGGCACTGCAAAATTTCTGAAACTTGGGAGTCAAATTGGATACTGCTGCTTTCCTGTTTCACATTCATTTTCACATACTGTTTGTTTTCTTAAAATTTTTCTCTTGAGATAATTGTAGGTTCACATGCAAGTTGAAGAAATTGCCTTCTATTCCTAGTTTGCTGGGATTTTGTTTTTTTGTTTTTAATTACAAATGGGTGAGGAATTTTGTCAAATTCCTTTACTGCATTAATTGATATAATCATATGATTTTCCTTCTTTACCATGTTGATACAGTTTTCAGATGTTGAATCAGCCTTGCATATCTGGAATAAATTCAACTTAGTCATGCTATATAGTTTTTACACACACACACACACACACACACACACACACACACACACACATCGCTAGATTTGATTTGCTAATATTTTGCTGAGAATTTTTGTGCCTGAGTTCATGAGATATATCAGCCTATAGTTTCCATTTTTTGGTGCTTGCTTTGTCAGGTTTTGAGATCAGTATATTATTAGTAGCCTCATAAAATGAGTCAACATGTGTTTCCTTTTCTTCTAATTTCGGGGAGAGATTGTATAAAGTTGATGTTGATTCTTTAAGTGTTTGATAGAATTCTCCAGTGAACCTATCTGAACATGAAGATTTCTTTTATTGGGAACTTTTAAATTGCAAATTCAATTTACTTAATTATGCAACTATTTGTTTATTTCATCTTGGTTAAGTTTGGGTAGTTTGTTGTTTTCAAGGAATTGGCCCATTTCTTCTAAGTTGTCACATTTAGGAATGTAGAGTTTGTACCATTCCCTTATTTTTTTAATGGCTGTAGGATTGGAGGATTCTCCCCTGTTTCTTTCCTGATAGTGATGATTTTTGTCTTTATTAGTGTTGCTAGAGGTTTACCAATTTTATTAATCTTTTTGCAAGAACCAGGTTTTGCTTCATTGATTTTTCTCAATTGCTTTCCTGTTTGAAATTTCATTGATTTCTGCTTTTATGTTTATTATTCCCTTTCTTTTTTATTTGAGTTCACTTTCTTTTTCTAGTATTGAGGTAAGAATTTAGGTAATCGATTTGAGACTTTTCCTCTTTTCTAATGTGTGCATTTAGTGCTATAAATGTCTCTCAGTACGGCTTTAGCTGCATCCCACATATTTTAATATAATGTCTTCTCATTAAGTTCTATGAAATTAAAATTTCCTTTGAGACTTCCTCTTTGTATGATGGCTGCTTTGAAATCCTTGTCAGATAATTCTGACATCTCTGTGTTAGCCTCTCTTGATAGTCTTTTCTCATTATGTTGAGGTTTTCCTGGTTCTTAGTATGATAAACGATTTTCTATTGAAACCTTGACATTTTGGATATTATGCCATTAGACTTCGGGTCTTATTTAATCTTTTGTTCTATCTGGCCTTTTTTGACACTGCTGGGTGGGGACAGATGGGGATGGTACAGTAGTTCAGTTTCCTCAGCCCGCCTCTGTTGACACCCAAGGGCAAGGAGAGGCCCCTTAGGGACAAAACGCCATGCGCTCTGAGTCCCCCTGGAAACTTGGCTTTGGTGATTCCGGAATGCCCAAAAGTAGCGCAGGTGGAACTTTCTCCCTGGTAGTAGGAATAAGGGTAATAGCATTCAGCTCATGTTCTGAGCATTTTACTGGTAACCTCTCATTTAATCCTAATAGCAACCTCAGAAATAAGTGGTATTACAAGACTCAGTTTTCACAAAAGGAAATTGAAGCACCGAGGTCACTTAACTAGTGTTTGGCGGAGCCAGGGTTCAGATTCAGGCAGTTTGGCTCTAGATCTGAAGTTTTTACCCTTCTTCTGAAAGTGTGACAACCTTTGAGTTTCACTTGGCTTTATTATTTGTTTGAAATCAAGATTGTGTCTGAAAGAAGTGCTTCTGGGCTTCAAAAGGTATCACATATTTAAATGTAATTATAGCATGTTTCTAATTAGGAATACTTTTTGTTTTCTTATCAAATTACATAGATCTGGCAACAGGAGTATGAAAAATAACTAGTACTTATATTTTATACTGCTTGGAGTATAGTCCTTTACTCAGATTTTTTATTTGTTTCTAAGAGTAGGAAATAATGATTTTTTAAAGAAATTTCTGCCTTTTTTGTTCAGTTGTTTAGGACTCAGAAATTAATGAGATCATTTTTTTATTATGTATATCTATCACATTTATTTACACATTTGTGATATTTTCTATTGTTTTAGGTGCCTTTTTGTTCAAATACAGGTAGTAGAATAACTAGAAGCACATGATTCACAAGTCATTATCTATTTATTATCCATGCCATTAGATTTAAATCCTAGTTCAGGGCCTTATTATAAAGCAGTTATGATGTAGCCAAGTTCCTCTGTTCCGAAAAGATTCACTACACTTTACCTTGCTTTTTCAGTGAAAATGTTTAAATTTTCCCATTCATTTAAAATGTGGAATCAAGTTTCATTTGCATACATATTCTCTGTGCTTGGTAGTATAATCTAACAGTTTGTTCTATTCCTTATAAACAGTGTTGAGTAAAGAATTTTTGCCATGTTTTCTTAGAGAATAATGTATAATTTCTCCTAAAGTCATCCATTAATTTGCATTTTTATACCATTGGTTCTTAAGTTTCCACAGGCACTTACCCACTGTGATTTATCTGAAGCAAGTATCTTTTTTCGAATTCATATTGGTTTATCATCCATGCCATTTAAATGCATTCTTTGTTGATATAGAAAGACTTTGTTAGTTCTAGCTCAAGGGGTAACCACAGGAGTGAGCTTTAAAACTTGAAATTCATTAAGCAGACATTTGTTAAAGCACTTGCTGTAGTGAGTCCTGGATGTTTAGGGTGAAAAGCAAGAAGGAGCATGATTGATGATTGTAGAGAGCCCACATTCTACAAGGGAAAGGCTCTTGATAGCTAGTGATAGGGAATGTGGTCTCTGCCCTTGAGGGGTTCACAGGCTGTCAGAAAATGAAAATGTCAACAAACAGGCCATTCATTTCAAAACTCAGGCAGTTGGTCCTTTTAACAAGATAATATTTGTCTTGATTTTCTGTGACGTTTTTAGTCACAATAAAATTTACATAATCTCATTTCTGTGCCGGGTGTGTCTGTTGCCTCATTTCTTCTTGGTTTCTGTAAGATCCTTAAGCGGTGCTTAGAGCAGCTGAACTGCCTAAGTCACGCAGCCTGCTCTTTGGAGAGCCTTTGTGCTAGGTCTTAGGGGCACTGAGTTACAGGAAGCGCCTATACTCACGGATCCTAATATGGTCCGAGGTGGGAAGTGAGGCCGAATGGCCCGTCACAGATTCCAGTGCATATGTGTGAGAGCTCCGCAGGAGCTGTGGATAGGATTCAAGGGACCTTGACAAAGGAGGAGCACACAAAACAAGCTGGGGACCCTGCAGTGCTTCCCAAAGGAAGGTTTTGAGGAAGACAAAAAGAATTAAGTGGAAGTAGCAGGGTTGGCTTCTTGTCATTTAGTAATAGTTAAAATATCACCTCCTCTGGTACTCCCTTACCCAAATAAACACTCTATTGAATTGCCCCGTTTTGCTTTCTTTAAGCGGTTACCATTATCTTCTTGTCTTCTTGTCTGTTATTTGTTGACTTATTATATGTCTCTTCAGAATGTAACTGCCACAAGAACAGACTCCCTTTGTCTTGTTTCCGGAGTATCCCCCGGTGCTTCAGCACAGTGCCTGTCACTTGGAAAATGTTTTGTTGATTGAGTAAATGAATGAATGGAGAAAGGATGAATGAATGGAGAACAGATAAATGCAAGTGCGTGAGACATCCAGTTAAGACACTGCAAATAATTAGGTGTGGCAGGAACGGGGTTATTTTTTCTTAAAAGTTAGGAGATAAAGCATGGAGTCAAAACTTTATCCCGGAAGCCTTGGAAAGCCGCCAGGCTGCATGATATGTAATACACCTTCCTTTTTCTCAATGTGGTGATTGACAGCAGAATATGGTTTAAGTATCTATTATGTGCGAAACGGATGACCTCAGTGAGGCCCTGGGAGAATATTATTAGAAGAAGGTTTTTAGCTAGAATGGTTCAATGATATTCTTGACGTCAAGTAACCAGACATACAAGAATATTGTTAGGTTTATAGTGTGCCTTGGCTAATAATTCTCTTGAAACATTGAACCACTTAAGCCTTATATTCTATGGTTCTTT
Source organism: Hipposideros armiger (assembly GCF_001890085.2). Lineage (NCBI taxonomy): Eukaryota > Metazoa > Chordata > Mammalia > Chiroptera > Hipposideridae > Hipposideros > Hipposideros armiger. Next base: position 3,756,436 of record NW_017731363.1, read on the forward strand.
GAAAGGCCTGGCCACTTTTGGGATTTTTGTCTTTCTCTTCCTCCTCCTCCTCTTTTTTCCTTAGCAGTCACGGTGGCATATATGAGCCATCCAAATTCCTTATGTGATGGTGGTAGAGATTTCCTCTTTCATGCCTGTGTAACAGTGTGACTTCAGCAGACATTTTCTACATACCTATCATGGAAGATAAGGTGCTGGGTACTTGAATATGAAGATAAACCAGACTTAGATCTTTCAAAAATATTACAGGCAGCTGATTTATGTGTGGTATTCCTCTCTTTGTATGATAAGAGAGAGTGAACCTGATGTTTACTAGTTTCCCCTACAATGCATAATATAAGATGTAATGAGGTTTCACTAAATTAGCTCAATACTTTGGAAAATAAGTTTTCAAAGAAAAGAAAAATTGTTGCTACCAGTGTTGACTCTATTCAGTTTTCTACATGGATATGATATGGCAAAATGCAGTGACTTGGAACTGTTTCCAGATTTTGGTTGAACCATTCTGTTTCCTTGTCTGCTTATGTGTGAACATGCCTGTCAGAAAGCGTGATCACGGGGTCCCTGGAGGTAATCCAGTTCAGTTGTTTGAATAGAGGGCCTCTAAGTTTCTCTTGCTATAACCTATCCGTCTTTCACATCTTGGCAGTATTGTAGTAATCCTGCACCTGAGGACCTTAGATCTTAGTAACCTAAAAATATTATACAGAATGTAGTTCCGGTTGCTTTTGAACTGGGAGTTTCCTTAACAATGTTTCTATCCTAAAACCCTTGCATATTTCTCATGAATTGGGGAAAAAAACTAAACCTTGGCGAGTTGGCTTTCTTGACCAGATTTTAGTGCTCTCATTTTTGTATTTTATAGGAAAATGTAAAATTAGGGCAAAGTATTTGCCAAAAGTCCAGAATTACAGATTTTAAATTTTATATAAGCTCATGATGGATACAAGCAAAATAGAATCGGATATTCTGAAGCAGTGATTATATAACCGTTTTAGCTATACTGTCTAATTTTGGCAGAAGGTTCAAGTACTCATGGGTCTGGTTTTCGTTAGGACTCACAATAAGTAGTGAGCAACTTGCCTATAGTAGGTCTGCTCTTGTTAGCTTTCTGTATGTCGTTTTACCTACCAATGTCTGCAAAACGTAAGTATGCTGACTTCGATGGGATCTGCATAATTTACCAGAGAAATTGGCCACAAGAAAGTTAGGTACAGTCAGTCTTTTCTTTAATAAAGGAATCTGTAGCAAGCTGTCTTTCTGTCACCAGTTCAGTAGAACAGTAGATTTTTGTCTTCGTTTGGACCATGTATTTTTATGTTCATCATCAGTTTAGTTTAATTTTAAACCTTTCTTTGTTTTTTCTTCTATCATTATACCTGAATCTCTATATATTTAATAGGGGTAATATTTCTGGAATACCTGGTGATGTATCTTTGGCCACTAAGTGGGTTTTTCTCACCTGACCTTTCTTCTGTCATGGTTCCAGGTAAGAATTTCTCCTCTTTGTAGGGGAAATTCCTTTGAAACTTAAAGGAGAAATGAAAGGAATGTGGGCAGAAGAGTTAGGGCAGGCCAAGTCCTAATATTCCCTTCCCACACCCCTCTCACCACCTCAGGGAACTGAAGTTCTGGGTTTGGGGGGCAGTAGGTTGAGGTAGAGCCAAAGTAAAGGCAGCTTATGCCCCATTCCCTTTTTGGAACTCAGGAAAGAAACTGCCTTACAGAGTTGCTTCGTTACAGTGGAAGCAGTGACAGCAGAGTAAAACGTGGCATGACGTGGTTAGGTGGAGACAGGATTCCTGGGCCTCCTTCAGCTCCTGAGTGGCTTCTAAGGAATTCCAAAGCTACCGCACACCCTGGCGAACCTGTCATGGGACGCTGTGTTGAGGGGCAGGCTGATACTAGCACTATAGTTGGTGACCAGGTCGTGGGTGTAAATGAGATTGCAGAATCTTGTCATCAACACCAATTAAAGCTGAGAAGGACCCAAGCGACCAGGCCAGACCGCTAGGTGTTAAGCCAGGGTTGCACACCTGAGTCCACAGCCCCCATGGGATCCAACAGCAGTGTCAGGCCCATGTCCGGGACCCAGGCCTATAAGGAACCTTGCCCTGGAGACCAGAGCCCCAGAGGGACAACACAAGGGCCTGCGTGTGTTTCTCTGAGAGCTCTCCCCTAACTGTAGTGAAGTAATCGTAAGCCTTCCCTCCCGCCACCCACACACACACCTGCCATCTTGGTAGAAGCAGGGAGAAAATCAGAGCGGAAAACCTGAGACTTACCTGAAGAATATAAACCAGAAAGGACTGAGCTACTATAGAATGCAAGTTAAAGTCAAGGTCAGAGTTGGAAAAGCAAGGTTAAGTCAGATATAGAAAATTTAAGAGCTGCATTTTTTTCACACATCTTAGATTTCATTTTTGAGGATATATTTCCAGTGTTTAAATTTAAATTCTGTACTCTTTGTTCACATTGAACACGTTTTATTTAAGTCCAATGTTTGCTTGATTGAGGTTGTAGATTGGCTGCATTTGGCATGCCTAATTAATGCTATTTTGCCTCAATTACTTGATCACTAGAAATGGAATTTTCATTTTCTCATTATCTACTCATTGTTATAAAATAAGGGCCAAATGGAATAAAATTATAACACAATTGCACAATAACTACAGTACAGACATAATGGTTAATATCACAAAACTGAAGTGCTGTCTGCCAGGCATCATTACCATGTACTCTTTGAAATAGCTGTTCGTTTGCTGACATACCACTGTCTGAGTCGGGCGGTTTGACAGCGTCTGCGTATCATGTCTGAGAGTGTGGGTTATGTAAAAATCAAGTGTATCTTAAATTTTGTATGATCTATAAATACGTTTTGAAAGTTCATCTGTCTCTCTTTCTGTTGAAAAGAGTTGCTATTTGCTCTGCCAGAGGGGTTAGTGAAAATTGTTCTTTGGGTGCCTCATTTTTCGTCTTGAGAACTACATTTTGTTTTTTGAACATTTTATTAATTACCTAATCTAAAATATTAACATAGGGTGGTAAATGTATATCAGTCTGTAACTATGAGGTGAATTATTTTTAAATGAATCCTTTTAACTCATCTTTATTGAGGTATAATTTACATACAAGAATATACCTTATGTACAATAAGATGTATCATTTTAAGTGTGCAGTTCTGTGAGAACTGGTTCCCTCAGGTCCTCATGGGTACATGCTTTGATGTCATCAGCCAGTGTCCCTTCAGGTTCATATCCATCCACTAAGAGTTATACTGGGCCACATTAGAAGTACTTCCAAAGGCTTTGTGGGTGTCATCAACTAAGTGGTCCTAGACTTTTATGTTTTTTATTCTTATATTTGTGGCACTCAAAGTCAGCCATCTAGCTGTCCCCATGCCTCATAGCCTTACTGGATGTGTTTATTTTTAATGTTCAAATAAAAATGTTTAAGTCAAGTCTGGGAATTCCAGTGGCCTCCTTAAGAATGTGGCTTTGCTTTCAAAAGGGTCTCTCCCTTTGATTTTTTTGTCTCACCACCAAACTCATGTTCTTCTGTCTCCCCTCTAGAGGCTCTTCCCTTCTTTCTGTTCCACATCAGCCCAAGCGTTACCCCTTTTCCTTCATTCCCCAAAGCGCCTCCGCTAATACAAAATGACTGCATGTTTGTAGCGTATTAGCTGCCAGGCTTTGGCAGCCATGTCACTTATACAGCACTGGAAGCAACAAGTGTTAGCCAGTCCTCGGGTCTGTAAGTATCTCTTTCGCTGAGAATGTCTCACACTGCACGAATGTTAGATATTCGTAGTTCTGTGACGTCTCTGTTTTCATGTTACATTTTGCCAGGCTAGAGGAAATCTTACTAGTTTTGTCACAGAATGGAGTCGCGGTGACGGTGAAGGAGAACAGTCAAGGTGAAGGAGAACACCTTGTTGTTGTTGAAGGCCAGCCAGAGCAGCCAAGTAACAAAAGAGGTGTTGAGTCAAGGCAGTATAATTACTCCTGAACCTGAGAGCTTACTCAATTTCCTGCCTACTAAAGGACTTCTGGAGAGGACCAGCCGCAGTTGTGAAGGATTTTATGTTTCTTTCATTATCTTCATTTGTTGAAACTTTAAACAAAGGAAGGAAACATCTATCTTAATGTGTTTCCTAGTGCTACACTGTCCTTAAACTAAATGTGTGTATTTGTTTTCTGTGTTCTTTTTTTTTTTTTTAATTCCTTGTATACCAAGGAGTGTCTTTTTTCCTCTTTAAAATCATGGTAGGAAAAGGTGTTTCTCTGTTAGGCTGTAGCGGAATTAGTAAACGATGTCCAAAAGGAAGGATGCCCCGGGCTGGCAGAATGTGCTTTGAATTGGTGATGGTCCTCTCTCTCTCTCTGCACACCTTTGGGCCAGTCATACATTTATTTCTTACCTACATGCTTGCACTCCGGTGGTAGAATCAGACCTTTATCAAGTGGCCATATCAATATGTGAAGCCGTCTTTTTGTTGTTGTTGAAGGTGTCATTTTAAGAAAAGCTATGAAGAAGAAGTACTTGCTAAGAGAGCGTATGGGGCACTTCAGACCTAGTCATGGGGCTGTGGGAAGGCTCCCTGAGAAGTTAAGATGGAGCCACATCCTGCGGGGTAATGTAGGGCTAAGTGGGACAAGGGAGGGCAGAGCTTTTAAGAGCAAAGGGAACAGGCCCTGTGGCAGGAAAGGTCATGGTGAGGAAGGCTGGGCTCAGCGAGCAAGGGAGACCCAGGGAGCGGAGGCTGGACAGCATCCCAGTGGTCCCTGGACAGCCCTTGCTGGACACGTAAATTTAGGGGCTCTGATGGACTCCGTAGGGCAGGGGAGTTTGGGCAGAGTTTTAGGGGGAGAGGTGAGACAGTGAAATCGGATTTCTTTTTCCAAACAAAGAGCCTGGTTGCTGAGTGGTGGACATATTAGAGGGGCTAGGAGACCAGGCAGCAGTACTCCAATGAGAATGTCAGGAGCTTGAACTGGGATGGGAGTGTTTGGGTAGAAAAGAACAGTGGACCAATTTGGAAAAGATTTAGGAGGCAAAAATCAACAGCACTTGGTATAGATTGGAAAGGCTTGGGGGTGCAGACAACGGAGATGTCCAGCGGTATCCTAAATTTCTGGCTGGCGTTCATGAGATGTGGGGACAGGTTCAGAGGGGGAAGATGAAGGAATGGTTAGTCATTCTATCTAAATGTTTTACACTCTTACTCTCATTTTACCTCTCAATAAAGATTTGTGGTGGGCAGATTAAGCCCAGAGGGGGTAGAAGGGATTTGATGCTCTAATGGAAATAAATGAGAAAATAGATTCTGCTGCGTAGGAATTTTATTACTGATTTTGCTTGAAGGCAGTTGTTTTTCACATGAGTCTGTCTTCGTAAGATCCCACTTCCCACATCTTCCTTTTTTGGCTTCATGCTCTCATGTTCTTGATAATGTATTAATATTTTCATAAGACTGCCATCTTTTCAGAGGCTGAGCATGAAGTAAATTCATTAGGAGTTTTCCTTGTGATGCTTTTTAAAATGTCAGTTTTCTTGAAGTGCTCTTAGCATATAAATTATGAACAACAGTTTAGAGTTGAAACCAGTATTTCCTGTGGCAATATCCCAATAATGTGAACCTTGCTAGCTATTGCTGTAGTCTTTGTTAGACTTTGCTAAATTATTCTTTGCCAGATGTACTTTTTTTTTGACAAAAAAGTAATTAATATGTTTTTAATATATCATTTGGTATGTTTCACTATATTTTAAAGGAGCCATGTTACAAAAGTTATTATAAAAGTAATTGTTTTTGTGATAATGAGATGAGTGTAGACATTTTAGTGCCCTGATTAATATAATAGCTTTAATAATTTTTGAAGAATTAATCTTGTAGTCATTTAATTTTCAACGAAAATTTCTTTTCACAATATATTAGTCTTCTCAAAAACTTTACCTGATCTCCTCAACAAGAGGTCAGTGTGTCTCAAGGGGGGAGTGTTTACAGTGGGGTACCACAAAACAGTTAAAATGAATAAACTAGAGCCAGGTTTCTCAACGTCAGCACTTTTGACATTTGGTCCAGGCAGTCGCTGCCATGGGGGCCGTCCTGTGTGCTGTAGGATGTTCAGCAGCATCCCTGGCCTTTACTCACTAGATGTCAGTAGCCTCCCCACCGCTTTTGACAACCAAAAGTGTCTGCAGACATTGCCAGATGTGGGGGGCGAAGCGGGGGGACGACGACACGGGTGATCAGTCATCCCCAGTTGAGTACCACTGAACCAGATTTATGTTTAATCTCAGATACACAATGTCCTGCTTTAAAAAAGCTATTGCAAAGACATGTGTACAATAACACACCCATTACATGATTTTCAGTGTACAGAACAGTAGTACAATTGCTTATGGGTAGTCATTTCTAGTAATAAAGGTGCGTAGGAATGGTACATACCATCTTCGGGATAGAAGTTACCTCTGGGGAGAGAAGGAAGGGGGATGAAGGTTAGATATATTTATGACATTTTACATTTCCGAAAAGAGAGCAGATGCGAATAAACCAACATATTATCAAGTTAAATCTGAAAGAGGTGTACATGTTTTTCTGTATATTTACATGATCAATCTGCTTTGAGCTCCGGTGGCATATCATATAACATTGGTTGTACTTTTTAACTTTGCACATATATTTCAACTTACTGTCATGCATTATTACACACCAAGGTGTGAGCATCTGTGTGTGTTAGACACTTCATTTACTCATGGAAAACCTAGGATGTCTCGTAAAACCCCACATAAGGCGGGGCCCAATGCACAGCTCACTGAAATGCTCTCCTTTGCCAGAGATTGTTTCCTTCCTCATATTGCCTGAAGTACTTAAACTTAGCAGCTAATCTAACTTTTACTATTGGCAAACTATGGTAGTTTATAAGTAATAAACAATACAAGTCAAGTAAAGATGTCCAAAGGATTTCTTGGAAAACAATCTAGTTTTTATTATTGCATATCCTGGAAAATATTTTGTATTTCTATGGTACATGGCAAACACATATTAGCTCCATTCTGTCCACCTGCCATGGAATGTATTCTGTGCTTGAATTTATTCCCATCTTGTAATTTTGCTCATCGTGTAAAAACAACTTAATTTGTCTATAAGTTATTCTAGGTTTTCTGTGAAAAAAGTCAGAATAAAGAAGGAAACATTGAAATATTTGCACATACATTTGGGTGTATAAATATTATAACAGACACTATTAGAAAACTATTTGAAAATTTTCATTGGTGCTAACATGTGCTTTTGAGAAAAACAAAGAAATAATGATGCTTCTCTAGTGGGATGCATGTGTGTTGCAGAATATATCCTTTCCAACAAGAAAACTTACATATATGGCCATATTACTTAACTTAGCTGTATGATCTTGGGGAAAATTCTGGGCATTGTGTGAAAGCACTTAGACAGTTGGGATATTTGCATATAAAATGTGGATTGAAATATTTTTAAATACTTTAGTTGTCAAGTTGTGTTCCCTGCTGTTTGGATGAAGAAAGAAAGAATTTCTCCCAAGAAAGGGTCTCCTCAGAGAGTAATTAGGGAATGAATTGTACAGTATAACCTTTGGAATGATTTAATCCATGAATAGTAGAGTAAAATAAAATCAGTAGTTTTTTTTTTCTGTTCTGTTTTATAATGCATGTTGGATATTTAAAATTACAGAGCAAAGCATTTAAAACAGTGACTCCTGCTACTTCCTTATACAGTGTATGATCGGTTTAGAGAATTCAGTGTTCCAGAGCATAATTAAATCAAGTTATGTAACTGCATTTTAAAAGAACTTAGTAAATTTTATTATTGTTAATATTATACCAGCTAGTTGCTTTGCCAACATCTTAAGAAGGGACAATTAATTCTGGAAAGAAACCAAAGACTCGGGAGCTTTCGACAGTCTGCGGCAGGAGTGAGTTTTGGTTACAGGTCTCTGTGTCCAGTATGGTTGTTCAGTGGTTGAGACATGATTTTAATGGGGTGGAGATCTTGAGACTATAGATTATAAGCCCTCCAGATATTTTTCTGTCTGTTATTACTCATAAAATTTATTATGTATTCTGGTTCTAATTTTTTTTTTCAGCTGGGGAAATTTATTCTGAGAAATGCTAACTGCTTTGATGTAGCTTGAATCACTCATGGAGATAACAGTACAATTCAGGAACCTCTTTCTGCATTCCGAAATAGTATAATTCCAATTTTGAGACAAAATTAAGGGTGAGGTCTGGAATTATCATTAATGGTTTACTTATATATTTCATCACATCCTTAGTTGTTTAAAATGTCTCCTTTTAACTAGCTCATTGTTTAAAAAAAATGAGACACGAAACTAGTAGCACGTTATGCCTATCATGATAACTACAGCTGGTGACATTCTGTTGCAGATGTTGTGGGGGCAATGGCATGCTTTGTAAATAAGTTGAATTTAAAACAGTCTTTCAGAGTTATTTTGCATATATTTTCCTTCTTTTTCTACACCTGTGTTATGTGTAGCATCTCAAGGTAGTGGTTGGTAGTACAAGTAATAAAATTTGGTGTATCACCTCCTCCCTCACCATTAAATACCCATGAAGGTATTTAAAAACAAAAACTCATAAAAGTTCTGTAAATTAAGAAACTAGTCATCAAAGATCTTTGGCAGAGTCCAGGGAGATGGGTTGAAAAATACAGCCTTGAACATCATGCTAGTTATTCTACTTTCTGAGCATAGGACAGAGTATCCAAAGGTAGGAAGAGACTTGGGCCCAGGCTCATGGGGGCTGGAAGCAGGCAGGCTCCTCACGCTGGTAACTCATCCTGACCCTGCGGGCGCTGGAGTTCTCCATCCCCCACTGGCCCACGTCAGCGCCTGTATTGCCAGATCTTTTCAGAGACTAAATGCCCAAATACAGTAACGCAAGACGTAGAGAAGGATTGAAAAGTGGCATGCTGCATCGCAGGATTCACAGACCGCCGTGGCAAGGTGTGATGAGTGTAGAGTAGTGGGAGCAGGGTGTGCTAGAAGTGTGGGCTCAGCAAACAGCTCATTCGGAGAACCCTGCTTAGGTGGTCCAGCCTCAGACCAGCCAACTCAATGAGAAGAATGCTTGCTAGGAATCCAGGTGTGGAAATTGGGCTTGGGAGCATCAATCTGCCTTTGAAATTTGGGTTGCTGAAAAACCCAACCATCCTTTCTGCTGCTGGCAGATCTTTTCCTGTGCTTGTAAGGGTGAGTTAAAAGGGTCGGGGCAGGGCAGAGACAACCTTCTGTAAAAACCATGGGAAGATAAAGAAAACACTGCTGGGGAGATTTAGAAGCAACACATAGTTTTAAAAATGATTCTTTTGTGAGAAACAGGTGACATTAAGGAAAGCCAGGAGGATATGACCTCTATAGACAGAACAAGCATTGAAACAAGGCAAAAATTGCAGAAGTCGGCTAAGATAAGGAAAGAAGATAAAGAAACCTAAAATGGAGGGAGTAAAAGAACAAAATTAATACATCAGCTTTGATTAATTCACTCATGAGAATTTCATTAAATATTGATTGAACACCTACTATGTGCCTGCTTTTCTAGGCATTTACGATGCAGTAGTGAACAAAACATGTAAGGCAGTTATGAAAGATCCAACCTAAAAGTTATAAGGTTTCTAGTAGAAAATGTTAAAAAAAATAGTTGTAGAATCATTTAAGGTTTTTAGAAGAAAACTGATTTCCAGTTAATATTAGTTCAAAACGCGCACACACACTTCTAGATATATTCTGACAATTAAAATTTTTTATTCCAAGGAAAAGCCCTAACAGCATCAAGGCAGGAAAAAAAGTTATCTACATTAGAATACAAACCTAATTGGTGTCAGACTTCTTTTCTACAGCACGAAATACCAGGAAACCAGCAGAGCATTGCTAGCCCATCTGGAGCCTTATGTAGATTAGAAAATGGCAGTCCTTCTTTGAAGTTGCTTCATTTTCTTCTTAGAAAAGTATCCTCATGTGTGGATTTTGTTATATAACGAAACAGTCTTATCTTCTGGAAAGTTGCTTTAATAAACATACAAACCTGTGATGTCTATGGTGGGAGTGGCACTTTCCAAGGGCTTTGCAGTGTGTACAGCTTTACAGTAACCCCGAAGATGGTGGAGAACATAAGGTTGCCTTCCCAAGAATTCTGTGCCTGCCAAGTTGCCATTCATGTGTGAGGACTTTGGAAAATGGGGTGCTTCCTCAGGAATCCATTCAGAGATGCACACTGACTGAGCCAAACCTTAATGCAAGTTGAGAACTCAAATATGTGAAAACCACCGTAGGAAAGGACCAGTGGTAAATAGGGAAGCCAAGTAAATAGGTAAAGAAATATAGCCCAAATATAATAAATAGTGCATGTGTATATAATTACAAATTAAGTATAACAGCCAAAACCTAGTCTCAATAATAAATATATTTTTAACAAGATGGTATAAAAGGAATCAAGGTCTATAACCCCAGATTAATTTAAAACAGTCAAAATAATTTAAACTGGTTCTGGCATAAGAGTCAATAGTATAGACCAGACTAGAAAAGCTCGGATGCTAAGCTACAGTAAAGAACTAAAAAAACCAGGGTATTGGGAAAATTGGTTCAAAATTTAGAAATTATTTTAAATTGAGATTCCCTTACCATATAACATATTCAGATACATTAAAAGTGAATAAAGACTTAAGTTCATTAAAATATCAAGGTGGATAAATGTGGATGAATATTAACTACACCCAGGCTAAGTACGGACTTTGAGCGTGAAAGTAGTGAGCATAATAAAGGCATGCACAATAAATTTGATAATAATGATAATAAGTCATATTCCACAACATAATAATGATAATAAGTCATATTCCACAACAATAGCCACAAAGCTGTCCTAAATAATTCAGTGACCACAGCAATCTGGGGAAAAGAACTGTAACAAAATTTGGCAGCAAGTTCACATCCATGAATCAGTAAGAAAATTATTAACCTTAGTAGACCTTATTTCATTTATCAGTTGATAGAAGAAAACTTCTGATCTCATTGACATCTAAAGGTGGTTTTTTGGGTTTTTTTTTAATAATTGTGTTTAATGTTGACTGTAGTTGTAGAGTGGGTTCTCATATGCTGCTGAAGGGAGCTGTGAAATGACATATTTTTGGATATCGGTTTGGCAGCATTAGGAGCCTTTACTGTTTATACCCTTTGACCAGTTATATCACTTACAGAATTTACTTGATGGAAATAAAGATGCAGATATTGAAGTATGTTCGTTGATAGACTAGTTAAATAACCATTATAAATAGTGGTTTTAAAATTTATTTAGTAACAGGTCAAAATGTTCCTTATACAATATCAAGTGAAATAAAGGCAACATGTAACACAATATATAATACTACTATTCCAATTTGAGAAAACTTTACTGGAAGAAAATATACCAAAATGTTAACAAGGGCTATATAAATATTTTTTTATTTCTTCTTTATACTCCTTTTATATTCATATTCTTTTTATACCCTTTATATTCTATTTTCTATAAAGAGTATTTTCATAAGCAGTTTGAACATAGAATTGATTTTGTGTAGAAAACTTCATCTGTTTAGCTTCATTCTTTAAGTAAATATGTAAAGCATATTGAGTGTGTGTTTGCGCACACACACACACGCCATGTGTGTTTTGGGGAGAAAGGATTTCCATTATATTGGTGAAAGGATAAATAAAATAACATTTTATTTCACCCCCTTTTAGGCAACTGTTTTATACAGTAAATTCTTTTTATGAGATGCTAGGAGGAAAACAAAACCATGAATTTCTTTCTTCAAGATGGTGTAAATGTACTAATTGTAAATTAAAATTTGTAGTCAAATCAGAGGAGAATTTTGAACCAAGCAGGACCTTCCATAAAATCAGACAAAGTTTTAACACTTAGCATGCAATTAAAAAAATGTATGTGGGACTCTGAGTTTAGCAATAGAGGATGAAGCATTGCCAGGAATCACTCTCAGTTGAGATGTGAGCAGTCTTATTCTCAGCATGTCATGCTGCCCCTTTCTTTGTGCTGTGAACAGAGTTTCCAGATAGGGTTTGTTTGCCTTGTGCCATAGGTAGGTTGCTAGCTAGAGCCATTTGAAAAGAAGCAGGGTCAGAAAATGGCATCAGTGTATTGAGAGCGAGTAGCATGCCTAGAAGAGTTACTTGGTACTATGTGTCCTAATATTCTAGCCGATCGTCCCCCGCATTGCTGTGACTTGGCAGTTATTCCTTCTCAATATGTAACAGTTAAAATATCAGAAAGCACCTGGAAGGCTGAGTTGAAGTCAGAAGGTCCCTTAATATACAAATACACTGCATCCCAAAAGCTGTCTGTGCTCTACAATTCTGTTCCTCCATTAAAAATAAAAAATGTAATACCCTTAAGAATCTCCTCAGTAGCCTATAGCACTTTCAGATCTTTTTCCCCCTATAACACAAATATGAAAGACAGTGTTTTCTTTTTTCAGTGGGCAAATGAGAAACAAAGGGTTTGATTTACAGACATCGTTATGACTCAGGAGTTATCTTTCAGCATAATGATTAAAATGGTCCTTTTTTTTCCTTTTTTCTCCTACTTTCATAATTCTTCTTGCTTTTGTAAGGAACTTAGGAGAAAAGCACATATTTTTAATGTTAGTGGTTTGTATCCTGTTGGTTATTGCCTGGTATTGTGTCCATTTTTAAAGTCTGTTTTGATTCAGGGACAATGTTTTATTAAAAGACTTGATCCTACGGATTTGAAAGTGTACTCAGAGTAAAAATGAGCAGGCTTGAGTCATTCAGAAGACCTTTCTGTGTGACATTTTGGCTTTGAAGAATATATTGTTTTACCAAAAGCATTTTTATTCCTTTTATAGACCAGAATTAGACATGAGTTATTTCACCTAGTGGTGCTTAGTTCTTAGCATTTCCATTTCCTTTCCAGCCTTCATTTTATTCTCTTCCAACAAACAAACAAAAAAAGGCGATATTTCAGTTTAAAGGAGGATTCTGCTTACAAACTACTTCTGTTAGTCCATGAGAGCGGGAGGCGGTAGTGATTGGTACTTGGTGGCAAATGTTGATCCAGCTTTGGATTTGAAATGACTATCCATGGGGAACAGCTGGCAAACAGCTAGATAGGTTTGTTAGGAAAAGGTAAGAGAAGGGAGGAGGCTTGGAAGAGGCATTGTGTTACATCCATGCTCTATTGTCAGTCATCCTGGCACTTGTGTGTAGCCTCAAGCCATTGAGGCTGTTTTGGTTCATCCATGTTCTATCACCATCTTTGCCCTTGGCCCCTCACCTGCTCCCCCTTCTCCTTTTCCTTCCCCGACAATGTCTGCAGGGTGGTAAGAAGAGAATTTTGGAACCAAGAAATGAAGGACTGGGGGGGGGAGAAGGGTCTGTTTTTTACTCTTTGGGTTCTTGCTATTCTGTCCCAGAATATACCCCCCAAACAACTGAGAATTCCCAGTTTGAAAACCATGGGAGAATGACTTTCCTTCTGCCTCTTTTCCTTTGCAGGAAACACATGAAATTGTGGCCATCAAGAAATTCAAGGACAGTGAAGGTATATGTATATTTTTTCTGTACATACATGTGTTTAGTTTTTGTGATAGAATGTGGAAGAGATAGTATCTAACTGATTAGACTCTATTCATTTGATTATAAAGTCTCAATCTCAGAAAGTGAATGTAGTTATTTATTATCATGCTTTGTTTTGAAACTTTTAGTTCCTTTGTGAATCTTTTTAAATCTTATGATATTAGAAAATGCATCTTGTATTTTAAGGTACAGTCAGCACTGGAAATGCTGCTTCATATGCTGGATAGAAGGCATGCTATTTATACTGTTTGTAAATATGATTAAAACGAGAAAACTGATTTGAAGTAAATACTTGCGTGGGTTCACACAAGCAGCGAGTGCTGTGTGAAAGGCTTCGGAATTGGGTGCTGTGATCTCCATTTCCCGGTCAGTTAGAAATACAGGGATAAGTGGTATGTAGACGTTATCAAGGGAGTGATTTTATATTCAGAATAAGTCATTGGGAGGATAAAAGTTTTTCAAAGAAATAATGTACTTGGAGGCCTTGGTCACATGTCAAGAACATTTCAAATGGAGTATTAAAATTACCCTATGCTGGGCAAGAAAGTTTAAAATAAGGCTTTTTTTTAATTAAAATTTATTGGGGTGACAATGGTTAATAAAGTTATATAGATTTCAGGTGTACAATTGTGTAATACATCATCTATATATCACATTGTGTGTTCACCACCCAGAGTCAGTTCTCTTTCAGCATTTTTTAAAAGTAGTGTGCAAAAAAAGGTTCATATACCCACCAAAAATAAAGTCTTTCTGTAGGTCATATGATTTTAAACCTGGGCTGTTGTCCATCTAAAGATGGCTAAGTGGAAAAACTGACCATGAAGACACACATGGCCTTTAAGAAGCTTGAGGTAGCATTTTTCCTTTTTCTTTTTTTTTTGACAGAGACCCACAGTAGAAACATGTTTTACATCCAATCCAGTATCTACATACATAATGTCCTATATTATAACTGAAGCAAAAGTGTCACAAAATTATTTTTCTGTTGTGAGGTTCTCCATTTTCTGTTCTTTCCTGCTCGTATAAATTCATATAAATGCCTACTGTGGCATCAAATACATTGATTTCTCCACTAATGAGTCACAATCTACCATTTGGAAAATAGTTCCCCCCGGGGAGAGAGGCGCCAGTGTGGCATCCACCTTCATATCTAATTAGTAGTGTGACAGTAGCAGCCATAGCCCACCTTCATCAGCACACACTAACTAAAACACCAGCCTCTGCATTTGGGAACAGTTTCATCACCCTTACCTTAGAGACCTAGCAAGCTTTCAATACCAACATGTGCTCACTAACAAAGTCCTGGGATGTCGAGTCAGTAGTATTTGATGTAACCCGACACTGATGTGCTGGTTATTTGGAGCACACACACATTAGCTGGGAACTTGAGCAGCCATTGTCTCGGCAGCCTTAAAGAGAAGGCAATAAATAATGATGTTGGCTTGTTCTAAAAAAAAAGAAAGAAAGAAAGAAAGAAAGAAGAAACTGCTTCAAATTATGTACCTGTCGTCTAACAGGAAGCAATAGCCCCAGGCCCACCCACTATGACACCATTGGGAATGAGTTCTTTGAACAGTGGCTTTGGGCTCACCACAGGTAGCCAAGAGACCAGTGGTCATCTACTAAAAAGAGTGGTTGCAACAGTAGATCAAAGCATAAACCTTCGCAGGGGTGTAAAGACTTCTGACTATGCATTCATCTTGTAAAGCACATAGTCAAGCATCAGTCACCACCAAAAATAATTGTCATCAAATTTTTGCAAAGCAGTACAATCTAGGACATGGATGCCACTGCTTTTTAAAAAATCTACGTACCATATTCTTTACGGTCTATCCTGCATACCATTTCTTAGCTTCAATTAAACGATATAATTGTACCTGTGTTACATCTTCAGAGTGGCAATCAATAGTGTATCTGTTGAAATTCACTGAGCTCTGAACAAGGTGCTGTAAGAGCTACGAAGGTAAATCAGGTGCGGATACTTTCAAGAAGCTTATGACCTACTAGCAGAATTAAAACTTGTAAATAGCAGTGAAACAGAGTAGAAAGCAATCAGTGTCTGAATGAATTTGTGTCATTTTGAGGCAAGACAGATTGTTTCTAGCTGTGGTATCCCGGGAATGGATGAATAGTGTAGACATTATAGGAAACATTTGATCAGCCCTTATTTCACTGAGCTGACAAAACATGAATCCAACCCTGCCCTTCTCTCTCCTGGACCATTAGCAGTTACCGTACCTCGGGCACGCAGCCTTATCACCCACCCACCTTGCAGGTGGACACCTTTGTAGGTACACCTATACATACTTCTATAGGGATACTTCCTAAACATTTCTGTGGTAGAATCTGAAGATATAGCCAATTATTCATAACTTTTTAGTTAATTCCTATTTTAAACAATTTCCCACTGTTTCTAGTTCTCCCTGGGATATCTCACACTGTCTTTTCTGTCTTGACCCTTTTCCTCCTGCCAGAGCAGTAGCTTGCTTAATGGAAAGTACGGGAATATGTGTGAGGAACAACCCTTTTGGAGTGTGAATGTATGTAGAGTCTAGTACAGATGAGGATGCTCATTCAACCCCTGTGTCAGCCACTTTGTTCTGAAACAGCTTATCATCTTTAACTTCAGTCAGACCAATTATAACAAAACATAGTTTTATAATATCCTTATTGTCATATAGCTCTTATTAATCTCTATTATTAGTTACTCTGAAAATATTCTTTCGCTTTTATGATAGTGATTTTTCTAAATTCAATGTTTAAAAATATTTGTGAAGATAATGAAATAATCCTGTAAGAACATTTTTAAACTATAATAGTATCTGAACTTGGTCTGACCCATATCAAGCTAATCAAGTATTCTCACGCTGATGATATTGAGGAATATTTTATAAGAGCATATATTACCTTCCGTTAGCTTTGAAAGATATGATTATGTGCTATTTTCTTGTTAAATATATATGTATCCATAAATTTATATAAACCGTTTTTGAAATTATATTTTAAGGTAGACCACTAGTTAGTTAGTTTAAGAGGTCCTCATTATCCCAGGATAATAGAGCATTACTTAAAATGGGAACCAAAGTTTCATGGTAAATAAAAGGTTAGATTAGACTTTAAGTTGAGAAAATGAAACTAAAATTACCGGAAAAAAAAAAGGTTAGCTTATAGGTAACACAATTTAGGTTATAATAGCAACTATGTGCTATTTTTTAAAGAACCAAGTGTTGTCTTTAGTGGGGAGGGGCCATTTTTACAGTAAAATTGTAGGCTAGGTCAATGAATGGTTTTCACAATAAAAAGTGGATCATTAAAAAATACACAAAAGTCTGTCAGTTTTCTCTTCATTCTGCATGTTCTCGTCTTTCTGTCTTCATCCTTGTCAGTGTTTTATTCCAATGTAATTCTGTCAGATCATTTATCAGTGTTTTTGCCTGTGATTTTCCGTGAAAGACTTTGACACACTGGGTTGGGATAAAAACTCCTGCTAAAAGGGAGGAATGTTCGAGTGAGGCGTTTTTATCTGAGATCACTTCATTAGTTAATATTTTCTTGTTTTGATGACTTTTGCTTCTTTGTACATCATCATAAATGTGGAGATTCAGATAATGAATTCTTAATGATACCTGAATGATAGTATTATAAATTTGTCTATTAGTGTAAGTTTCCACAGAGAAACATTACCTAATAAACACCTAACCACCTAGAAGTCTCCATAGAATTAGTTCTGCTCAGTATTTGGATTTTCTGAGAAGAAAAAAATGACCACAGACCAAAAAGATACTAGAGATTATTTAGTTGAAAGGTATTTTTCAGACTCTGTATAATGATAAATTTAGCCTAGTTCTCCTGCCCTTCCAGAACTCTAGTCTTGTACAATGAGATTTGATGTTCAGGTGATAATCTTTTTTCACTATCAGATCACCATTCTGTCATACACATACACAAGGGTCTGCTGTCCTCAATTTATTAAATAATTGGGTTGTCGGAAAAGTCATGATGCATTTTTGCAACAAAAAACATGGAAAAAATACGTCATGACTTTTCCGACAACCCAATAATCCAAGTTAGGCAGGTAGCTTTGGGCCAGCAAGAATTAAAAACATTGTCTGTTCAGCCTTTGAGGAGATCCTGAGGTCTAGAATTTATTTTCCACATATGTTTGGATCTTCTGATGTGACAGCACCTTTTGCTGCTTTGGACTTTTCAGTCTTTCTCTGAATGTAGAGGTGATGGGGTGAGGAGGGATCCTCCCTACTTGTCACTGGGCCTTGTCATATAACAAGGAGACTGACCCTCAGGGAGCTATGTAGCAGTCTTCCATTAAGATGGAATTGAGGTTGTGTCTCTGCTTTTATTTCAAATAAAATTGCTTGCATTCATTTTCTGCTGCTTATGTTTTCTGTAGATAAATAGTTTTCTCTTGGAATGGACACATTTATTCTTAATCATGAGAAAATGTTTAAGATCATCCATTTTTTCCGCCAGTGTATTTCATCCTTATTTTTACCCCGACACTAGACAACTCTATCCTGATCTCTGGATCGAGGGAACTCTGGTCTCTTATTTTGTATAATGGTACAAAACAAGAGTTCGTAATTATTGGTCCTTAAATTTTAGAACTTGATTTCTCTGTAAGAGAGGCCTTGAAACAAACGTTCCAACCCTTGGTTAGAGAATTCAATTAACTAAACTTGAGCATCCTGACAAGTCATGATAACACCACGCTTGCTTCTAATGTCCAAAATAGATCTCTTTCAAACTTCAGGGATTCTTCTAGGATCTGGTGAACACATTAGACCTTTCACGATTAATAAATTTCCTTTGTGCTTTACCCAGCCTTCATCTCTGAGGATTTAAGGGTTCTCGTCTCTTACGGTATATATACATGGCAGCAGCACTGTTCAAACCCTCCGGACCATGTTAATTGCCCTCCTGTTGATGTTCCTTCAATTAGGGCAACCAGACTCAAACATGGTACCCTTTTGGTTTTATACAAGGATGGGTTGACTTTTTTCCCTCTAGTTTACCCGTTTAAAGTTCCATTTTGGGGGGCCTCTTTGGCTATACAAGAATGTCAGGGTTGTGATTTCATAAAGTAGGTTACAGCTATTTCTGGATTTCTTTTTCAAGCCCACAGTTCTTTAAAAATAGAGTTACAATAGAGTTTCATCTCATCTTTAGATTTTTCTCTTTCCATCACTTATCTTTGCATATCTTTGGCTCCTGTGATCTTCCTTTTTAAAAATTATTTTCTTTTACTTTAGTGACTCTCCCTTCTTGATTTTTAGGTATGTTAACTTGCCTTGCTGGCAAGCTTAGAAATAAGTTTGTTTTCATATGATTTCACTCATATGTGGGATATGAAACTGGAAGCAACAAATGAACAGGACAAACAAACAAAAACTCATAGACACAGATAACAGTTTAGTGTTTACCAGAGGGTAAGGGGGGAGGGGGTGGTAGAAGAGGGTAAAGGGGGTCAAATATATGATGACGGAAGGAGAACTGACTCTGGGCGGTGAACACACAATGTGATATATAGATGATGTATTATAGAGTTGTACACTTGAAACCTATCTCATTTTATTAACCAATGTCACCCCAATAAATTTAATTTTTGAAATGGGAGAAAAAAAGAAATAAGTTTGTTTACTTAACGTTCTTTTTCCTCCTGCTATGTAGTCACCAGTCAGTGGAATTTATATAACCTTGTCCGAGTTGCTGCCTGTACCAAGCTCAGCACCCTCAGTGGTAACTGATGACAGGCCCATCAGCATGCACATAAGCGGGAATTCATGGAAGTACCAGCTCCTAGAGCTGGAAGGACCTTCGGAATCATGTAGTAGAAACCCAACCTCAATTTACGGCTGAGGAACCCAAGGCCAAAGCTGCACAGCTAGTCTGTGGTTAATGAGATGAAGATGCAGACTCCAGGGTCTTCCTTGAGCTTTGCTTCCGCCCATAGCATGCTGCTTGCTGCTCCGCTGAGCAGTAGCGGAGTGTAGACCTGAACCTGGATGTTCTGACTCACTCTCCAAAGCACCGTGTCACCTGTGTCCCTGTGTCTTACTCAGTGCGACGTTCCCTTCACTCACCCTGAGAAAGTTATTCTTTCTAGACTTGGTTTCTTCATTTGTAACCTGGAGGAGCCTGGCCTCCATAACGAGTCCATGGAATTCTGTCAACTCAAAGGCAGGGGTTTCTGTGCGCACTTCCGCAGACTCGACTACCACCTTTGAAAAACTGCCTCACTGAAGGGCGCTGCTGCTTTCCAACCCTCTGAGGAGAGAAGCTTGTGCAAATGGAATGTGCATCCCTTCTCCCCATCATCTGATTGTTTAGTGCCCCAGTTTCCATCATGAAGTACATACAGGGTAGGCCAGGAACCTTAAAAGTACTCAGAGAAACAAGTGATAGAGGTAGAGTGTGCAAGTTGTTTACACTTAGGGAATTAATAACTCCATTTCCTACTTGTTCCCATTTATTACGATCTTAGTGCCAAAGTGCTTACCTCAACTTTTTGGGTTTTCTTTAATTGTATTCGGGAACAGCCATGGTCATTGGTTACACATTTCTTTCATGCTACAATGGCATAGTTCAATCTTTTAAGGAGGGCCCAGCTCACAGTGGCCCATGCAGGAATCGAACTGGCAACCTTGGTGTTATCAGCACCATGCTCTAACCAACTGAGCTAACCGAGCACCCCTTACCTTTTAATACCTATGACTTACATAAGTTAGAGAAGCCCTCATTCCTTGAAAAAGATAGGCTGCTCAAAGGAGGTGGTTGGGGACTACATGAAGTGATTTTTCTGAGCTTCTTTTTGAAGATTCCTTTCTCTTCTCTTTATAACCATTCTTAAGTAGAGTCAGTATAGATTTGAATGATGTATATGCCGCAAAGTACCAAAATTCAGTGAGGTTTCGGCTCATAATCAATGAGATTTTAATGAAGAGAAAGCATAGATTATTAGATTTGGAAAAGGCCGTAGGATTTTTTAGAGTGCATGAGGAGGTGCCCATTTATTTTATGAATGAAAAGTTAAATGGCTTGCCCAGAGTCACATCTCAGTGTTAGTTGGTTAAAAGCATACAAAATCTAGATTTCACATTACTGCTGCCCCACGGCTTAAGGGAATAAGAGCAAGCCACCTATGAGCAAAGATTTCCTCATGGTGCCAGTGAAAGCATTCCTGTGGGAAATAGTTACTGATCCCCTCTTTGAGCCGGGTCCTAGGCGGTGGGTGTATATGGTTGAACAGTAGAACTTAGACCTGTCCTCCTTGAGCTCTTGGTTTATCAGTGTTGGCCACACAGATGGTAAAAACCAGTAAGCAAAGAAATGCATAAGACGGTGAGAAGGTCTGTGAAAGAAACATTGGGAGCACTGTGCTAAGGAATAATGGGGACGGGGCCTGCTTGGGTTCAGACTCGTGAGGAGGGACATTTAAACTGAAACCTGAAGGAGCCAGCCCTGCAGCAGAAAGCGAGTTTCAGGCAGGGGGACAAGCTCAAAGGCCCTAAAGTGGAAAAATAAAGTTTGGGGCTATTTGGGACCGAAAGACTGACATGAGGGAAGGGGCAAGGGGCATGAGATGGGGATGGAAAAGCAGGCAGGGCAGGGACCAGGTCATGGGGAAGCAATAGATTTATGTCTTGCTGAATTACTTCCTTGTTAGATGATCACTTGCTTCTTACTGAGATGCATATGACATTCTGTGTCTTAGAGCTAGGTGGAGTTGAGTTTGAGTACCCCAGCCTTGAGGGTAACTCAGGTGGGATAGCAGAGAAACAGGTCAGTTTTCATAAGACTAAAGGTTTGTAGTGTCCCCTAGGCTTCAGCAGCTCTAACAGTCACAAAACAGCACTTCTCGGGCGCAGCCCCAACTTGCAGAACAGCTGGCCCTCTCTATCCCCCCTTCCCCAACCCTCTAAGTCACTTCGGGAAGACCTCTGATGACATCACACACGTTCCCCCACCACATCCTACTCTTTTCCCCTGCTGTGCGCTGGGCTGGTTCACAGCCTAAGCCACTGTCACCTTAGCTGTTGCTAGGTCTTGCCTGCCTTCTGATAGGCAGCGCCTCGCTCTGCTCTTTCCGAAGCTGAGCTCCAGCCTTCTCCAACGGTTTTTTTGCTGAAGTAAGGAGAATATTCCATTGTGTAACAAAGGGTACTCTGGTGCTACAAAGCCCCTGCTTTTATTGTAATCTCCTCTCCTTAAACTCAATTTGACTGGCGGTTGGGATAGAAAATAATCCGAGACGTACTCCTGGCACTGCATTGAGCATCTCCCTTCCTCCTTTGGCCCCATTCAGGCCTTTTCCTCCTGCGTATCTTGCTTAGGACGTATTTCTTCCTAGAAGGCACCTTAATATTTCTCGCCCCTATCCCCAAACTCCATTTTCCTCCTCCCCAGACATGCCTGAACCTGAGGGTTGCACAACTTGGCCTCTCAAGCTAGGATTCTGACCCTTACCCAGAACCGTGGGGCCAGATGTGTTTCCGAATCCACAGCTTGTGGACTTTCGAATGGAAATAGGGCGCGTTGCTTGAGCACCATGTAATCAGGTACTGTTTCTAAAGCACAGCATGTGAGTATGCATACTAAGCGGGATGCAGGAAGACTGTAAGTGGGCCCATGTTCAGGCTTTACCTTTAAAGAGATTTACCATAAACTTAGAAAAAATGTTCCATTTTCAGACTGATTTTTGGATTCTTTGAATTGCGAATGAGGGGTTATGAACCTGTATCCTTGTATATACATACGGAAACATGGTAGTTAGAATTTCCCGCCTAAATCATAAAACCACATTTAAAGTGAAGTGTCACCTTCCCCGCTCCCCCATTAGTCCATTAGTGTTAATGTGACTTCTGTCCTTCCTCAATGTCTGTGGGGGTTCCCATGAGTGACGCTGATGATATGGAAGGGTATGTTGGTTCAGCATAAGTTCTCCACCCCAGTACAGCTACACCATCTGGGATGGACAGATGGACATGCCACAGGAGGACGGCAGGAACCTACAGCAGCTGCTGTTCAGAGAGAGAATGAGACACTCTTAGAATTCCCTGCAACTTAACTGTGAGCTGCATTGTGGGTGCCTGGCACATGACCTCTGCTCTCGGAGGTGACTGACGTGCAGCCAGAGGAATAAAATGCTCTTTTAAGCCAAAGTTTCAGGCCAAACTTAAAAAATCCCCTGCTGCAGGCGCTGCATAGGCGCTCCTCTGCACACTGATATGGATTACTCCTTTTTACCTTTTTAAACGTCTTCCTCGGAGTGGAGTGTTAGTTAAAATGACAGTGGGTTCACATGTCATGTCTGGAAGTCTGTTTTACACATATACTTTGCAATAAGGAGTATAAGAAAATTCAAGCAGAAAATTAGGTTTGTGCTGGTCAAGTAAACCTTTTCTTCTTTAAGTTGCTTATATTTGACTCAAGAAGAAAAAGTGATATTTAATATGCCATCCTTGGACTTGTTACGCCGAAGTGCTCAAAGTGTAAAGTGAAATGAATGTTTTCAGTATTCTTAGAATTTTTTGAACAGTAGTTTGAAAGCTTTAATCTGATTCTATTCGTCATTGTTTGCATTCTAGAAAATGAAGAAGTCAAAGAAACGACTTTACGCGAGCTTAAAATGCTTCGTACTCTGAAACAGGAAAACATTGTGGAGCTAAAAGAA
This sequence comes from Hipposideros armiger, assembly GCF_001890085.2. NCBI lineage: Eukaryota > Metazoa > Chordata > Mammalia > Chiroptera > Hipposideridae > Hipposideros > Hipposideros armiger. Next base: position 3,779,761 of record NW_017731363.1, read on the forward strand.
GCCTTTCGTCGGAGGGGGAAGTTGTACTTGGTGTTTGAGTATGTTGAAAAAGTAAGTCGCTAATTGATGTTGTGGAGATTTGCCTGATTCTCTTATTTAGGCCTATTATCTAGTGTGACTTATCAATGTACTCATAATCTGAGGTCTTTAAAAATGAAAGTATTACCCATAATCATCAGAGAAGTCCTGAAATATATGGAAATATTTTGTACAATTTAACTGTACAGAGATAATCTTAAGTTTAAACAGTGTATTGATTGGGCTTCTGAAGTCTTAGAATGTGTGTTTCACAAGTAATGTTTAGATTTGGTCTATTTTAATGAAACCTAAGCAAGGCCTCGGAGGGAGAGACAAGTAGGAAGTGGTGGTGCAGGCTGGTAGAGGGATGGGTAAGGTACCTCACAAGCGTAGGGTGGCATCTGGATCAGACCTGGGGTGGCGAGTGAGTGGGCTCACGCAGCAGCATTCTGTGAATCGCCAGTGCTTTGGCTTTATCTGAGGGCAGATGTGCCAGGAGGTGTAAGGTGAAGTTTGAGGAGGTAGTGAGACCACAAGGAAGGAACGCATTGTCCTAGTTGTGTGCATACTTGCTTTAGTATATTTTTAAAAATTGTTAACTATTAATGACAGTTCTAATGGTGTGACCTAAAGATAAATGTACGCTATTGTAATCAATATTGCGCACCTATGATTTCTTGGCTCACAGCTGACCTTCAGCAGTGCATTACGGTCAAGAACTTAAACCAGTATCTTAACAAGAGTAAAATACACTGGAGCCAGACGGACCTCTTAGAGGTTTCCTTCATCAGTAAAGAGGTGGCTCCTGCTGATTTCCTTTGTTATTATCTAAAGAAGATTTAGACCACAGAGAGGTTTGTGTTTGCTTTAAGTCAATTCCCAGGTGCTTTCTATGTCATAAACGACAGTATCACCACCACCATCATGATCATGAGATGGAAAACAGTGTTGCTAGGACGACTGACCAGTAATGTGGCTTTTGAATTAATTCAGCCTTTACAAATTCTTTTTCTATTTAAAAAATATATACAGTAATTTCATTACAAGCAAAAGTTGAAAAATATTACAAGGCTCTTTGTCGTTTTAAGCACTGTTTTGTGTTTTTCCAAAACCTGTTTGAAGGTTTCTTTTTCTGTGTCGACTTAGGTGTTTTCCTAAGGGATCTTCCCCACCAAAATGAAACTGAAATTTGCTATTTTTTAAAAAAAGTTATAAAAGGATTGCTGTAAAATTAGATGCTCTTGATATTATTTTCAGTTGTCAAAAATGATCATGCCATTTGTAGCTTTCACTGGCAAATAATGAAATTCTGACAGGTCTATTTCAATTTATCCTTTTTATTTCTGATCCACTCTTGGTGATTGTTCACAATTGGTAACAGTTTAGTAGGAGCAAGTGGAGAAGTCACCTGTGTGGATCAGACGATCTGTCATGTCTGAGATCTCTCTGCTGGTAAGTGGCAGAGCTGCTACCAGCACTCCCGTCTTCTGACCTCCAGGCCCGGGATTCTTGCCCTGGGCCTGTGGTTTTTCAGTGGAAGGTGACCTTCACACCCTCCCCTCAGTGGCATTGCCTAACGATTGATGATGAGTCTCAAGAAGGGAAGGATAGGGGACTGTAACAGACGCAGGATCCCAGGAGCTTAAACAAAATAGAAGTTTCTTTCTCACGCACAAATATTCAGGTAGGCAGTACAGGGCTGGGACGGTAACTCTGCTCCCCAGCTGTAGGAGACCCAGGTTGCTTCTGCCTTATGCTCCATCACCCCGGAGATGTGGCCCTTGTCCTCAAGGTCAAGATAGAGCTCCAGCTATCATATCCCAATGGCCACACTTGCTGCAAGGCAGAGGGGAAATGTGCTCTTCATTCTGGCCACCTATGCATGCATTTACACATTGTGTTACTGGGGAGGAGAGGAGAATGGCTATCAGGGGAGAGTCCTCTCTGCCACTGCGGGCTGGGGGGCGGGGGGCATTTAGAGTTGAATATGAAATGACATACAATTTACTTTCTCTGTTACAAAGCCCTCTTATTTCTCCTGGGCATTTGGGACCTCCTAGGCACTTGTTAATTGAAAAAGGCAATTCAAGTGGACAAGCATTAAAAATGGTGCATACATACTTTAAACATTTTTTTGTAACTTAAAACATATCGATATGTATTTACCATTCTTCAGAGGTAGGGTCAAGGCCTTTTGAGTAGCGTCCTGGTGGGTCTTTCTTGCATACATCCTACTCGTAATGCATCAAACATGATATCCTGTGTCAGCTTTTTTAAAGTAAAGCAAAAGCTTACAAGCTCTGCAAAGCAATCTCAGTGCAGAATCCTGATTGCCGCCACCACCTGTCCTTGCCAGTGTCTTATGGTTGTTGGTACTCACATTTGATTAGACGGCAGTATGTTTGGTGACTTTCGTTTATTAAGTCTTTCCAAAATATTAAACTTAACTTTCTTATTCACAGCAACTCTCTTTTTTAAAAACATTATTTCATTGGTTTCTATGATATTTTAAATATGTACAGGAGTGTTGTACACAAACAACTGACGACTTACATGTGTACAGCGCAACTTGTGAAGTTGTATGAGAGGAGCGGTTTTCTAACTCTTTGGTCTTAGGACTCCTTTACATTTCTTAACGTTATTGGGAACCCTAAGAGCTTTTTATTAATATAGGTTTTATCTGTTAATATTTTTCCTGTTAGAAGTCAAAATTGAGCAATGTAAAAATCTTTATTAAGCCATTTAACAATAATAACAATAAACCCGTACATATTAACATAAATACATTTGCGTGTCACTCATTCTTTCAAGTAAAAACTGGTGTTCCACAAGAAAAGTGGCTAGTGTCGTTTGCACCTCAGTTGCCCGATGCTTTTCCTCAAGACAACCGCCATACTTTGGTGTGCGGCAGAAACAAGTGCTGTATGTGTATTCCTCATTTTAGCATGTCGAGTCCTAAAAGACATGTACTCAACAATGGAAATTTAATAGAAGTAATTTGACTGCTTCATCAAAGACATCCTTAACTAAAACTGGTTTGTTTTTATTTTAACTGCAAAGTTGTGGCATTGCAGAACCCAGTGCCTTGACTCATGCTAAGGTGCCACCAGTTTTACCCATTGTTGCTTTGTGCCTTCATTGTAAATGCCAACACAGTGAAAAAGGATGAGTGTTATTATGACTTCACAGGCCCTCTGCCGTGTCTGAGAACCCCCTCCAGAGAGCCACAGCTCACACTTTGAGAACTGCTGTCCTAGAGGTTGTCCACAAACAATAAACTCTAATCGTGCAGTGGGCCTTAGGCTTGTGCTTTACAGAGGGAGTGGAGAATGTTTGGTTAATCTGGAAATTCAGCGAGACTGGTTAAGTGGAGTTTCTACTTAATAAAAAAGTTGCAGGAATCTTAGAATGGTCCCTGACTCCAGACTAAGATTTTTGAATATTGATTTGTTTGGAGTCTTGTGAATTTTTATTTCAACAGTATTTTCTACCCTGCTTTAATTTTTGTACTGATTGTATTGATCACTGCTAATCTTAGGGATCATTTTTTTTAAAGAATATTTTCTAGGCCTCCCAGGAATATTTTCAAGGCTTGATATTATTGAAAATTTATTTAAAGATGCACAATGCCCTGTGTTAAAATGACTGTTTTCCCCCTCCTTTATACAGTACAGTGTCTCATCTCTACTTTGGATTGCTTTTCCTTTGAAAAATGCTAAAATGGTGCCTGAAAGGTTTTAGGGAGAATGAGAAGTACACGGGGCTATTATTTGGGACAGCGCTGGGGAGTATTAAAAATGGAATTTCTTTTAAAAGAAACTTGGTTTAATACAATATCCTGCTTCAGCATGAAAAAGGTTATAGATGGAAAGCAAAACAATTTAAAAAATGCAAGCTGTGTATTGGATGAATTATCATCCAAGATGCTTTTATAAATTGTTAATACATGATGTGTAGGCCTACCTTATTTTGGAGATTAATTGCTCCCTGTTTAATTTTTAGAATATGCTTGAATTGCTGGAAGAAATGCCAAATGGAGTTCCACCTGAAAAAGTAAAAAGTTATATCTATCAGCTAATCAAAGCTATTCACTGGTGCCATAAGAATGATATTGTTCATAGAGGTAAGTATGGAATTTTTGAAATGGAAAATATTAAAACATCAAATAAAGTTAATAAAATATTTCACATATTACTGTCATAAGAATATTTCCACAGGTACTGGGCATTCCATTTAAATTAAATACATTTTGAAAATACAGGATATAAAAACATTGTTGGCCTTCCAAGTCTCCTTTTGTATCACTGAAAGGATGGACAGCAAATTTATTTGGATGTTATTGTACGATCTCTGTGTTTATATAACCATATTCTACTCTTAACTGTATAACCCTCTAGTGATATAAAGAACTCAACAGATGCAACCTTTGAAGCTGACTTGGATGGGGGTAGGGGGAGACCCTCTCTATTACCTAGACCGGGCGATGTAAAACAAACCCGGAATCTGGCTTTGGAGATGGTCCCTAAGTCACTGAGCCCCCATTGACAGTCATTGCTCATTCCCTTGGAGACCAACATCTCCAGTCCGTACCTTCACCTCCTGATTTAACCTACCTGTTACTGAAAAGTGTCCATTGTTGCAGATTGCAGGCATGATTCACCTGGCATAAAGACCATGATTATACTTCCATAAACTATTTTATTTTGTCCTTTATTGCCATGAGTTGGGTAGTTTATAGTAATAATATGGAAATTACTTTCTCAGCACCATCTTTAGCTCTACACCATTTATCTTCTGATAATCTCTCATGTGTTCCAGAGTTCTACACTAATGGAACACAAATTGACACAATAATGAAGCTAAAAGATGTTTATCAGAAAATGTTGCTATATCTACTTCTTGTCTTTGAATTATCAAATAAATGAATATTACACTTGACCTATACAAACACACAAGGATATCACCTTAAAAAGAGTCTCACTTTAAGAATAGCTTAGGGCCGGCCGAGTGGCGCGATGGTTAAGAACTGGCTTGGGGGCCGGCTGAGTGGCTCAGTTGGTTAAGAGCTCGCTCAAGAGTTTGAGCTCTGAGCAACAGCGGTTCGAGTCAGCCCGAGCTGAGCA
>NW_017731363.1:3791791-3798211 GCF_001890085.2 Hipposideros armiger
GAGAGAGAGAGAGAGTCATGGGACGTGGAGTATAGTGTGGGAGTGGAGTCAAGGGAATTGTAATATGTATGATATTGGGGGGGAAGTGGGGCAGCGGATTGGGGGAGGGAGGTTGTCACTTCGAGGGGTAAAAAGTATAACGATTGCACTGTGTTGTACAGCTGAAACTAATTCTAAAAAATGTGTATTTCACAATAAAAAATAATTAAAATAGTAATCTCCCACATTAAGAATGTAGATATCCACAGAGCTTGTTTTCGTCTATGTTTCTTCTCCTGTGTAACTCTGTCTGGACTCACTGGGATGCGTAGTACATTTTCTTATGGGAGGAACTGTAATTTGAATTTACTGGACAGTTTTTGCCAAAGAAGAAATGAGTATAAGTTAGATCATTCCTAGAACCCTATCTGAGGATTCCTGTATGGCAGCAGGACTTGTTATAATATGGCTTTGTCTAGAAGATGGCCCCAACGAGATAATTCTGAAGAGAGCCTATTGCAAAAGTTCAGAGAGTATTTGCTGCCTACTAATACCTATCAGAAAACTGGTTATGTGTGGGAGCTACCAAAAGTATGTGGGGACTCCCAACTAATTTGATCCAAATTGAATATTGCTAATTAATAATTGTAAGTACTAGTTCAAGAACCACATTATTTGTGTAAAAATCCCATTGATACCAGTTGATATTTGGTTAACATTAAGAATTTAGATTTTTGTGCATTCTCAAGACTTTGACATTCAAAATAATTCCAGCTGTATTCAAATCAGTTGACACAAGAAAAGTAGCGTGTAGTGGGTATGTGGAGATTTTTCATAGGTTTCTCCATCTAGCACAAATTTTTTCTCTCATAGAGGTATTAAAGATCAGTATATTTTCCTCTCCAACAAAAAATCTACACGAAGTTTCCTAATATGGTTCTTAGGTTTCTGTAGGAAGGAAATGAGATAAATAAAATACTGCTTACTGTTCAGGGATTTATTGTCCTAGAAACATATTCTGTATAGTGTTAGCAGTGCTTTAATTTAGAGTGTTTGTTAAAAGTTTTGTTTTACCATTATATCATTATGATATTCTAGAATTTTATCCTTTTTTTTCTTTTCAGATATTTTATGTTGGCTTTCCCTTTTTTTTTTCTTTTTTTTTTTTGAGAATTGGGAGATGGGAACAGAGCTGGGGAATCGGGGAACAGACAAGTTGCTGTCCTTTTGTTCTTCAGTCTAGTTATGGAGGACGTTGCTTCACTGGCCCAAGTTGGAACCATCATTGCGCTCTTCNACAAAACAACAGCAACTTGTCTGTTCCCCTTCCCCCAATTCCCCAATAAAAATCTTTAAAAAAAAAAAAAAGAATAGCTTAAAGGTCTTGTGAAAAATGCCAACTCCTCATAGTTCTAGAAAGAGACAGTATGTTTTTCTAGCATTTGACTTTTATGGCAGTTATCTTATCAAAGATGGCATGGGTACATCTCCAAGTCAGCTGGACATCTAGTGTGTAGGGTAAAATAGCCATCTATACTACAGGTTGAGGATATTAATAAGGAAGTGATGTAGCTGCATTTCCATAGTGATATTGTGATTTGGTTAAGTGTATAGTGAATCAATGGTTGTAAATTAGCCGTAGAAACCATGATTCTGAAATCTACAGATTTCACTCCTACCTCTTCCCTTTCTCCATTTTCACCTCTACCATATGATATAGATGATGGGTACTCTAAAAACAGAATCGTGAGACACCTCCCAAGGGGGGAATTAAACTGTATTTTGTATACTTCTACTCCTCAACTCCCACCAGATCGTCAAAAGATCCACAGAAAAAATGAGAAATCTTATCTTGACTCATTCAGTATAGCTCCAGCATTAGATAATTATAATTGTGAACTACACAGAAAAGTTAGAGATATGTAAATATAGAAATTACATAGAAAATCATAACAGAAAATGTATCTTATATGTATGTTTCCTCCAGTAAATAAAATGCTGGCGACTTACTCTCATATGTGTTTTTAAGGTATCTTGTGGGTATAAGCATTTTATATTCTATCTCCAAAAATTTATATTATTAGTATTTTATAAACTAAAAATGGTTCCTTGAAATGTGGTGGCCTAGATTCAATCATTCTTAAATTCCTCTCAGAGATGCAATTAATGCCTTTAAGATTGAAAGGGGAAAAAAATATTTTTGAAATTGTGGTCTGCATGTTTCTCAAAAAGAAATTAATTGAAACTTTATGTACCAGCATAAAATGTATTACTCTGCTTTTCACTGCCACAGGTTTCTATGCAAATCACTCTGGATACTTCTAGTTAGGTGCTATTATAGTGATCTATCTAATGGTGTCAATCAGCAGCTTATGGGACATTTTTTAATACTTGTTTTTTAATCTTGATATTCCAGATATAAAGCCAGAAAATCTCCTAATCAGCCACAATGATGTTTTGAAACTGTGTGACTTTGGTAAGTTAAAAAAGAAATTGAGCCCTTTAAGTACAGTAATCCTCCCTTATCCAGTTTCGCTTTGCACAGTTTCAGTTACCCACGGTCAACCAAGGTCTGAAAATATTAAATAGAAAATTCCAGAAATAAACAATTCATAGGCTTTAAACTGTGTGTCGTTCTGAACAGTGTGATGTAATCTCACACCTTCCTGCTCTGTCATACCCTGGGTGTGAATCACTTAGTATCTGTCTCAGTTGTCAGATCACCTATCGCGGTGCCCCAGTGCTAATGTTCAGGAAACCCTTATTCCTATCTAATGCCCCAACGCGCAAGAGAAGCTGTCAAATGCTTCTTTTAAGTGAAAAGGTGTGTATGTATAGGAAAAACTGTAGCACATGTAAGGTTTGGTACTATCTGCAATTTAAGCATTGGGGTGGGGGTGGGAGGGAATGTCTTGGGACATAGCCCCAAGGGGAGACTACTGCAGAGAATTAATATAATACATAGGTAGCTTTTACAGGCATATTAAGAGTATTCTTTATGTTTTGACTTAAAGTAGCACAGGAACATTCTGTTAGGTCGTGTGTTGGAAAATTAGTTGCTGGAAGAGTACTACTCTCTCTGCTCTCCATAGTCTACTACTTTTTCTATTTTCTACATTGTCTACTCTTTTTAAAAATTCATCATGCAGTATTTATTTAATGAAAATTCAAAGCAGATACGTACGTGCGTGTGCATATTTTCATTAGCCCGACACTTAATGAGCCCAGAGAAATAATTTTATAGGAAATACCACTGTGGCCTTCTGGTTCAAATAGGATAAAACAATTGTTGTTAATATTTTAAATGTTTATGGAAATTGTTTTAGGCATAATCATAAATATTAAAAATTTTCCTATGTAAAAATACACACGTGTATGATGTATATGCAAAAGTTATGTATCTGTAAGATCAAAAGACGTTTTTAGAACAATTCCATTTATTCTCTTTAAATAAATGTTCAATGAATGAGATTAGTAATTGATGTATAATATTTCAGCTCCTGGTTGAATATATAAGGAAGTTTTTGAGTTGTATTCTCTTTTAGTAGAAAATTGTATATTGTTTCCCATATATAAAACTCTATATTAAGCACTATTAAGCATTTAAATTAAAATAATTCAGAAAAGGTTTAAAACTGTAGGGTGTTTAAGTCATGAGTCATTTTTTTTAAATTATACTTTTGTGTAATCCATAGGCTGAAAAATAACTTGACCTTTTTTAAATGTTATTTTTTTCAGATATTCAAATATAATCACAAATATGATATAATCCACATATAAATGAGAACACATTTCCTTTCACAAACAAAAGTTAGATTAGTACTTAGGAGATGGAGCGCATAAGTAAGAAATGGAAGCATTCCAAGAGTTCGCTTTAGAATGACCAATTTTGTCCACTGTAGCAACTGGAGGCGTGTGTAGCTATTTTCTATCACTGTTTCTAAAGAATTTGAATATTATGAATCTGCTTGCTTGAGGAGAAATGTTTTTACAGGACTTAATTTTCTTCATACTTTATGATGAGAAATATTGCAAAGAAGTGTCCTGCTATGTCCTAAACATCTTATGAAGTGCTTAGGAGAATTTTTAAAAATACTGAACACTGTATTTCAAAGATTTTGATCTTGGCATTTTTAGCATTTCCTTAGCATTATGACTTTTGGGAATAATATCTATTTTCATCTTCTTATCCATAATTGTGATTACCACCAAGTACTGAGACTTTGTGCACCTCATAGACCCTTTACTATACATCCGTGAACTATGAGTCGGTGATCGCTTAAGCCCCAAAGTTACCGAAATTTGTAAAGCAAGTTATAAATACAGTAAAACCTTGGATTGTGAGTAATGTGGTTTGCGAGTGTTCCGCAAGATGAGGAAACATTTCTAATACATTTTAACGTGGTAAATGAGCAATTTTTTGCAATACGAGTAGTTTGTTTCCGGAATGAATTATGCTCGCAAACCAAGTACATTTTAACATGGTAAACGTGCAGTGTCTTGCAATACAAGTAGTTTGTTTCCAGAATGAATTATGCGCGCAAACCAAGGTATTGTATAAAAGATGCCTGTAGAATGGTTTATAATTAGGAAAAGAGTATCCCTGGTCTAGCATCATTTAAAGAAAAAACGATTTTAAATGGTCAGGAAGTTCCAGGTGGCAGCACCACAAGTTGCATCCTGTCCCCTGGGCATCCCCAATGAGGACTTCCTAATTGCTTTCACACCCAGAGCCTGTAGTTCCTTTGTTTAGCTTGAAGAACCCCATTCAAAAACATGAATATTTCTTCAAAATATGTCTTACAGAGAAGAATTTCTCTACCGAAGTTAGGGTTTTGTTTTTTTCTGTGGTTGTTTTTGTTTTTTACTGTTCCATTTTAAGAAACATTTTCCACTTTTCAAAACTGATGTACACCTTAATTTTTACACCTCAGTTTCATGTTCTGGTTCTTTAACTATTCACAAAGAATCCATATTGCTTTTGGTGAGTTAGATGGGTAATTAATTCACCTGCTGGCTTATTTTGTGACCCTAAAACCTTTTGAAAGGGTTTTGGGGGAAAATACTAAGAGTGTATAAGGTGATTAAGATACCTCTAATATGCTTCTCAGTCATATTAGGAGATGAAAATAATTTTGACCTGCTTTGCTTCTGTCATTGCCAGTCTTTAGTTGTTTATATAATGGGTGGAACTGATCAACTACAATCCCGCATAGAGTATATTGACTGTCAGCAATATGTTAGTTTAGCTTTGACTTCTGGCTCTTGTGAGACTTCATTTTGTTCCTAAGATATGCATTTATTGAGAGAAGTAATTTTAAAATGTGCTCTGAATGCTTATAAAAGCATGTGATGATTTCGAAAACATGGATTTCTTTTAGCATAGGGGGAGACTGGTTTTTTAGTGAATACATACATATTTTAATTGACATGAACAGTAAACTAACCTTTTAAAATAACAAGGAAACTATTAATAAACAGCCCATCAATACCAGTCATTGTGTTCTTTTGATGTTTCTCTAAAATATTGCTAGCACTCATATTTTGACAACATGAAATTATTATTTCTTTTTCAAAGTTATATCTTTGGGCTTGCTATCTTTCAGGTTTTGCTCGGAATCTATCAGAAGGCAATAATGCTAATTATACAGAGTATGTGGCCACCAGGTGGTATCGGTCCCCAGAACTCTTACTTGGGTGAGTTACCTTCCTCAAATTAGAATGACATGTACATATCTGCTGATACTGTATCATTAGTTCTGGGATCATCTATGGAAGATAAGAACTTCAGTTAAATGCCAGTTACCTATTCCAGTGTAACAAACCACCTGAAAACGTAATGGCATAAAATAAACACCATTTTATTTGCTCATAATTCTGGATGCCAATGATTTGGGGGAGTCAGTGATTTGAGTTCAGCTGGGTGGCTCTTCTGCTGGTCTCAACTGGAGTCGCTCATGTAGCTACAGTCAGTTTGCAGGCCATCTGGAGGCTGGTTGGTTTACGGGGTCTCAGCTGGAACAGACCATCTCTGTTCCATGGGGACTCATCCTCCAGTAGGCTAGTCCAAGTTTCTTTGTGTGGTAACAGAACTTCCTGCAACATTAGGGCAAGCCCCAAAACAAAAGTGGTCTTCAAGCCTCTGATTGCATGGCTTTTGCCTATTGGCCAAAGCACATTGCATGGCCAAGCCCTGATTTAAAGGACAGAGAAATAAACTCCATCTCTTGATGGGAGGAGTGGCAGAGTCACATTACGAAGTGGCAGATGTCCAGAAATGGGGGGGACTTATTGCCACCATTTTTGTTAAGAATCTCCCACATTAGACCGCATCATGGATGGGGTAGAGGCTTGATCACTGCACTGTATACTTGAAGCTGATGTTGTATAATGTTGTATGTCAACTATAAGTGAATATATATATATATATATATATATATA